>NW_026267240.1:850234-854032 GCF_000697945.3 Frankliniella occidentalis
GGGGGGCAGCCGTGAAAAACTGTCTCTTGGAAGACCTGGCGAGCCGAGCGTCGCGTTTGCCGCTGGTGACACAGGAAGCCAACACTCACTCACTCACTCACTCACTCACTCACAGACACTCACTCACTCACACAGCGCTGCTTTTCAAACACCACGGCACACCCGACCGGGCCGGGCCGGCGTCAGTCCCGTGACTCGTCCCCGCCCGTCCTCCAGCCGTACAACCGCGTACGTTTTTCCCATTCAAAATATTCACCCCCCCCCTTTTTCCGAAAAAAAAAACCAACAACCAGGTGCGCACGAGTAGGACAAAAAAGGACATAAAGCGCTTCGGCGATGGAATGGAATATATCGACATCCACCGAACGAACGGCGATTACAAACTTAATCCCTCGAATCTCGCGAGATTACACGTTCCAAGTAAGTGTCCGCGACGACCCCACCGCACAACCTCTCTCGCGGGGCGTGCGAGGCTTTCTGCGCGGAGAGGGGGGCGGGGGAGAGTAGGTGGAGTGTGAGGGGCGGCGGGGGCGAGGCGGAAGTCGGCGAAAGCCCCCGCGGCAGGTAGGCAACCCGCTACACTAATTGCGGCCGGGAGCCACTCCAGATCTGGAGGACCCATTCACACCGTCACGCTCCAGCCAGGGCCCCCCCGCCCACCCCTCCACGCCGCACCGCACACACAAGTGGTTTTAGGGGCCAAGTTCAGAGCGTTACTCGCTCTCTCTCTCTCTCTATCTCTCTATCTCTCTCTCTCTCTCTCTCTCTCTCTCTCTCTCTCTCAGACACACGCAAGTGTGCTGTAACACGCCCTGGTGTACGACTTTGTTGCGCGGCGGGCCAGAGGAGGGCGGCGATGGCTCACGAGCGGATCCCTGCTAGGTGGAGGCCAGAAGGGGGAACGCCCCCGCCAACCCCTCCAGAGCGACCGAGGTGGGTTGGGAATGTCAAATGGTAATGGTAATACGAGGGCACCGCTACCGCTTATGTCTGATCCGGACCATTTTTGGAGTTTCAGTTCGCGCTGAAAGCGCTTGACAGGACGTTCTGCATGTCGTTACGGAGGTACGTCCTCCAGGCCACCTTTGGAGGACCCATCATCTGGATCCCGAGATGGCTTCGCGACGAGCCCCAAACGAGCTGGGCATGATCCTCATGGAGGGGCGACCTCCTCTCGGGCAGGTCGTCAGCCCGCGTCCTCCAGGCCACCTTCTGGAGGACGCGCACCCGCCGCCGCCGCAAGTGTGCCCATGGCAAACGCGCGCCGAACCATCCGGCGCACCGACCGATCTCTGGCTGGCGTCCGGAGAGGGAGGAAGGGAGGGAGGGACACAGAGAGAGGGAGAGGGAGAGAGAGAGAGAGAGAGAGAGAGAGAGAGAGAGAGAGAGAGAGAGAAGAAATAATAATAGAAAGAGACGACGCGGCGCAAATAATCCGACCGCACGTCCGCGTCGAGAGGCGCACGGCCTTGACCGAGGCGTTCATCGCCTGCGCGCTGGGGCTGGGGGTCACCCCGCCGGCACGGAACGCACCAGCCGTGTGGCACCTAGCCGTGGCACCTAGCCGTGTGGCACTCAGCCGTGTGGCACCAGGCACCTCACACCTGCATGACTCAGCTGCTCGGCAGAACCATCGGCGGCGGCCTGCGCCTCCTGGCCTCCACATATTAATAGGCAGGCCGGGCATGGCGGAGCCGCGCCACGCGGCCTGCTGGCCAAAACCGCAGAAATAGAACGCCGCCGTCATGTCCGGGAGGAGCGAGCGAGGGAGGGTGCCGCCGGCAGGGTCCGCAGGATGCACCGCCGCCGGCCGGCAGGCTGGGTGCCACTCCCCTGCCCCCCCCCTTTTATCCACAACCTCCAGGACGGACAACGGGTGGCGAACAAACGCGGGAAAGTAAGCACCAACTATGCCTTTGCGTTGATTGCGAGAGACAAACGTCCAAACAGACTCGGCGGCAGAGACCTCGTCCTCCGCCCAGTCCCAGTGGCCCGCAGCGCAGAGCACACCACATGTGCGCGGAGGAGCGTCCGCGACGAGGAGTAGCGCCACCTGCTCGGGCCATCGGCCGCGACGGACCTGCCGGCGCGGCGTATCCACCTGCTGCTCGCCCGAGCTGCGCAAGCGGGGTAGCGACGAAGGCGCGCCTTCCGGGGGTGTTGCGGAGCTGACTGTGTCAGCCTCGCGCCTCCGCGAGCTCAGGGCGGGAAATTGAGTAGGATTTGAATAAAATGTCATCACACGCCGTGCCGTGGCTACATACTGAGATCAACCAATAACGACAGCTTGTGACAAGAAACAAAAGGAAGAGGATTAGAAAAACCAAGAATAACTCGCACAAATCGCAAAAGCTTCCCCTTGGTCTGCGGCGGGTACAGCGGCGCCTTGTAGTAGAAAGTGGAAGAGCGCCTGCATGATTTTCGCCCGGCATTGTTAGGCGGCGCTGCGTTTGCACGAGTTGCAAGAGTTGCAGAACTACAGAACCTACAGGAGGACTGCCCAGTCGCATAAGAGACGCGCGATGCAGGACACGGAGAAAGTTTCAGGACCTGCAGCGGGGCGCACCCCAGAACCTCCGTCGCCAGCCGCCCCGCGCCCGGAGAGCTCTCGCATGAGCGTCCTCGCCAGCGGGTACGAAGGGACCACGAAAGGGCCTCACAGAAAGGTGGTCGGGGAGGCCAGTGTTCTATAGATGGGGTGAATCAAATCACATGGGTCCTCTCTCCCCCAGCATGAAGCAGGTCTGGCGGTTCAGCGGCCCCGGCGCCATGATCAGTACGTCATATTTGAACTCGGGCAGCATCGAGGCCAACGTGGAGTCCGGGTCGGGCGCGCAGTTTCAGGTAGGACTTCACTAGAAAAACTAATGTGACATGTGTCGTGTCACGTAAATTGATGCGACTGGTTTAGGTCCTACCACGAAATGTGATAAAGGTTTCGGTCGCACCAATTAACGCAACATCATAGCTAAGAGGCATAGGAAAAACACGTAAGAGATAACACCAAAACGTGGCCAAAAATGGTCAAACCATACATGCGACATACCAAGTATGTCACATAAATTTATCTAGTGTCGTTGCCGTCTTTGGCCTACACAGTGTGTCGTCCTTGCGCAGCTGCTGTGGCTGAACCTGCTCACGGCGTTGATGAGCGTGCTGCTGCAGCGTCTGGCCCTGCGCCTCGGAGCCGCCTCCAAGCACCACCTGGCCCAGCACTGCACCACCTTCTACTGCCTGGCGCCGCGCTACTTCAAGTGGGCCCTCATGGAGGTGGCCATCCTGAGCTGCGACATGCAGAACGTCATCGGCACGGCCGTCGCCCTCAACATCCTGAGCAGGGCCTAGTACGCCTCCCTGGGGTCGCGCGCGAGCACGCGCCAGCACGCGACGCCCACAGTGTCCCCCTGTCCGCAGGGGTCGCGCTGTCGCTGCTCGACACCGTCGCGCTCCTGCTCATGGACAGGGCCGGGCCCCACATGCTCCAGGCCCTCTTCGGCTTCTTCCTCATCATGATGGCCGCCACGTTCGGATACGAGGTGAGCGAGCACCACGTTGTTCGGAGAGAGCGAAACGAGAACAACAACCCGAGCGGTCTTTCACTCAAAAAAAATCACACCCATAGAAAAAAATCACGAAATAATCGTAACAAATCATGAAAAAAATGATGAAAAATAATCAAAAAATCATATAAAAAGTCAACAAAAATGTCGGGAAACATCACAAAAATCACAAAAAATCACAAAAAATCACAAAAAATCACAAAAAATCACAAAAAATCACAAAAAATCACAAAAATAA
>NW_026267240.1:854082-880919 GCF_000697945.3 Frankliniella occidentalis
CCCACCCCCCCAATGATTGTTTACCTGTCAGGGATGGATCTTCAGTATCTTTGCTAAATCACGTGCACTGTCGCCCGACCAGCGCCATCAACAACGTGCCTATCAGGACGAAAATGTTTCCCACCCACCGGTCGACTCGAGTAGCCGAGTGTGTTGGAGAACAACAACGCTATCGCTAAGCCCGGGAGTCAAGCGGGTCGGCTAAAGGTGGACGAGGTGGGTGTCGTCGGGGTGAGACGATCGGGCATCATCTGCCAAAAATTGTCCACATCAGCGAAAAATCAATCCCCTGTACGACCTACAGTGGGGCTGTCCACCTCTTACACCTACCTCATGTTTAAGTATACGTCTGTTTGTTTGATTTCAGTCGTCGACGGGCGACTTGGACCTGCAGTCGCATGACCGACAGCACGCCCAGCATCCAGCCAGCAACGAGAGCGTCAGGTACGCCGCAAAATATATAAGCCATTCATGTGGGATGCGAACTGTTTTAAACTGTTCAGAGATCCAAATAATTGCTGATCTCTGTGTGCGCAGTGCTAACAATCCGCAAGGCGAGGCCGTGAGGCGGACAAAGGACGTCGAGGCCGACGACTACGACCCTCACGACCACCAGGATGTCGCCCACCCCACCTCGTGAGTATCGGCGGCGAGATGCCCGGTCTCCAGGAAGGCGCGAGAGGGCCGGGCCCTTTTTCTCACATCATCCATTTGCCGCCTGCTCCAGGAACGTGGACACGCTGTTCCACCTGCTCAAGGGCTGCATCGGCACGGGCATCCTCGCCATGCCGGAGGCCTTCAAGTACGCCGGCTACGTGGTGGGCTTCATCGGCACGGCCATCATCGGCGTCATCTGCACCCTGGCCGTGCACATGCTGGTACTGCCCGCGCCGGCGAGAGGAGAGGACTGGTGCATGGGGAAGGCAGAGCTCTCTCACTCACTGACACCACTCTTGTCTACAGATCGACTCCGAGTACGAGCTCTCCAAGAGGAGGCGGGTGCCCAGTCTGAGCTACCCCCAGGTGGGGCGCGCAGCCCTGGAAGACGGACCGCCCAAGCTGCGCTGGCTCGCCAGGTATATGAGGTAAGCGGTTTTGTTTATTTTCCATCACCCCCCCCCCCTCCCCCATCTTTTGCTGTGGACTACCCGGTAGTCACTACCGAGTAAGTTTCTATTCTACCGGCACGTTTTCAATGCCTCTCCTTCATTGCAGCGGCTGTATCAATACATTCGTTCTGGCCAACCAAATGGGAGCCTGCATCGCCTACATCATCTTTGTTGCCTCCAACATGCAGGCGGTGAGTACTGTTATTGCTACTTTTTTGTCGTGGCGCGTATATCCGAAATGACAGCTTTCTGACGCGAACTGATGCTTCAGGTCGTGGACACGTGGACGGGAACCGCGCTGCCCCTACGAGTCTGGATGGTGATTGTCACCGTGCCCCTCATCCTGCTCAGCTGGGTGCGCGACCTCAAGTACCTGGCGCCCTTCTCCACCATAGCCATCTCCGTCACGCTGGGCAGCTTCGGGGTCATCCTGTACTACGTGTTCAGGTCCATCCCCGTCCTGGACGACAAAGTGGCAGTCGGGGAACTCTCCAAGTTCCCGCTCTTCTTCGGCACGGCCATGTTCTCCCTAGAAGCCATGGGGGTGGTGAGTATATCGTTAGCAGTCATGAATGGCACAGGCACACGTACCGGGGGGTGTATCAGAGAGGGCCCCGCAGAGTTACAAACCCTCTTGAGCCGGAGAGGGGCCATGGCGCCTTACAGGCGTAGGCAAGTACGCAACACTGCGTAGTCCGCTCCACACCCGGTACGTCGGTAAATCTAAACCTGTCTTGAAAAGAGCCCCGGAGAAACCCCGAGGCATGCAAGGGGGTCTGGAGGGGCTTCCCCCAGAGGGGGGAGGGGGGCAACGTGACGTTCCAGGAGGAGGTTCTCTTTCCTCTTGGCCCGGACGCCGATCTGGACTCGTTCCTTAGCCTGAAGGTCAACGCCAGACACGCTGAAGGAACGTGACGGCTCGTCCATGCTCACCGGTCCCCGTTTGTGATTTCCTTCCAGATGATCCCCCTCAAGAACGAGATGAAGAACCCCAAGGCGTTCGGGGGCTGGAATGGCGTCCTGAACCGCGCCATGGTACCCATCGTCGTGCTCTTCATCTGCCTGGGGCTGTTCGGGTACCTGCAGTTCGGAAACGCCGTTGAGGCCTCCGTCACCCTCAGCCTCCCTCAAGATGAAGTGTGAGTATATACTCATATATGTCATCCAAAATAGTATGTCGGATTGCTAGCTTGATCTGGTGCTGGCTGGTTTTCGAGTCCTATTTTGGGTCAGTAACAGGACTCTGGCCGTTTGCAGCCGGGCTGAGCCCCTGTGGGGGTAGGCCGACCCGCCGTACAGGTGGGCTAGGCGGGCCGGTCCACCCCCACAGGGGCTCGGCGCCTGCTCCGCTCACCGGACGTGAAGTTTGGCACCGCCTAAAGCCGATAGAAATTGTACAACTCGCCAAAAATTACGACTCAACTTTAAGTTCCCCGCTGTCAGCGAGGTGCGGTTTACGCGCGGTGTGTGACGACGACTTTTCCCTCCCGCAGCCTAGCGCAGTGCGTCAAGCTCATGATGGCGCTCGCCATCTTCGTCTCGCACGGACTCATGAACTACGTCAACTTTGACACCATCTGGACCAAGACTCTGCTGCCGCGGTGCGAGGCCAGAAAGTTGTCACCGAGGACGCAGCTCCTGTACGAGTACCTAGTCCGCACCGCCATCGTGCTCGTCCACTGTAAGTATAGTTTCTTTTCACAGCCACCTCGTTCCCATTTCACTGCATTGCGCACTCACGTTCACGGCGCCTCCGTTTGCAGTTACGCTGGGCGCCATCTTCACCAACCTGGGTCTGGTCATCTCGCTCGTCGGAGCATTATGCTTGTCCATGATCGGACTCACGTTCCCAGCCATGATCCACATGGCCACGTTCTGGTACTCGTGCCCCAGTCGGCGCTCCTTCGTGTGGCTGGTCGTCAGAGACGGCGCCGTGGTGGTGCTGGGCTTCGTGGCGCTCGTCATCGGTACCTACGTCAGCATCAACGACATTATAAAGGACATGAACAAATGAGCGAATAGCATCATCAGACCAAACTTCAAACCATTAAGACTGATGACGTGCATTTTTATAAGCAAACCTGTGATGCCATACAATGCATAAACTATAAATAAAAATATTTTTCTGTATTTACGTAACATAAGCGGCGTGTCACGTTATTATAGGACTACAAATAAGAAAGGAAGCATCCGGCAGATAGATAAGAAGTTCGGAAACCCGAACCAGCCCACATGACCCATAAGTTCCCCTTTGCGGAGAAAAAGTGAAACCTTCTAAACA
This sequence comes from Frankliniella occidentalis, assembly GCF_000697945.3. Classification (NCBI taxonomy): domain Eukaryota; kingdom Metazoa; phylum Arthropoda; class Insecta; order Thysanoptera; family Thripidae; genus Frankliniella; species Frankliniella occidentalis. The sequence continues at coordinate 857,473 of NW_026267240.1, forward strand.
TTTGAATGATAGGACAAACCGTATATTTCAAAAACCAATACATCTAAATAACATCAAAATGAATCTTCTGAAAATTTTGTTGACTTTCATGCTACATGACACATTTAGAAAAGAAGGATTAAATCAAAATATTAAAAAATGAGACCAAGGCATGAATGGAAAATTAATGCCTATTTCAACATGGTAATACTTCAGATAGATAGTAACTTTAGTACAGAGAAGAGGGTAAGCAAGCATGACTAGTTAAGATTAGAAATAAATACAAATCTAACAACACTAACCCACTTAAATGACCACAGTATGATAAACACCATAAGGTAACTTCAAGGTCTTTCAGTTCTTTTCTCCATATTATCAGTGGGACATCATCCCACTGAAACGAGACAAACTTTTTTTAACAACAAAAGATCAACATAAAATAAAAAGATGTATTACAGATCACTCTCATCTTCACTATTTGTCAAAACATCATCACAATCAGAACGATCACCACCAACATTTAAAAGGTTTGCCACTCTAGATAAACTACCATAGCCTGGGTCCGCTTTTCTTGATTTCTCCACTCTTTGAGAAACACTAGATGCATTGGTGGTATTTGCTTTAGTTTGACTGCGAGAGTTGTATAAATTGTGATCTGTGAATGATGCAAAATAGTCTGTTAACAGTTCAGTGGTTTTCAAAGCATCTTCCAATAATTTTTGTCTGGCAATCATTTCATCACTTTCAGCATTAGATATAACAGAATATCCAGGGCCTAGTCTTATTGTTTTCTTTTGACTTTCTTCCTTCTCTGGCATTGATCTTGCAATAGAAGTTTCTTTTTCTCTTCTTGTAATACTAGTAGGGTTTCCACTGGATTCAGCACGACTAATGGCAGCAGCTGCTGCTAATGAGGCAGGTGTAGAACGCTGTTTGGGCAGTGCGCCTCCATGAGTATCACTATGACGTTTCTTCGGAGTCGAAATTGAATGGAAGCCCTTAGAATCCAATACTTTGGCTGGTTCTGATTCTGTCCTCTCTGCTAGACCATGACTCTGGAAATATTAGAATTTGCATCACATTGGTACTAAAATTTAAAAAAGCAATCATTTGGAGTTCAAAAAATTATTTATCTACCTTGACTAGTGATCCTTGCAATACGCTTTCGGGGATAGATTCTTTTGTACCAACATGTGGGTCCAAATCCACTGAACCGTTACTCTCTGGTTTTGACTGTGTGGATGTTGGAACAGTATATTTGGTGTTTCCAAGAAGACATTCTAACACAATCTGTCTAACTCTGCCAGTCTCTCTCTCACCTTTGTAAACAATCAAAATTTTACTTAAACAACAAGAAAAAAGGCAGCAAAAGGCAGGTAATACAAAGGAGAAAATAGAATGCTTACCAGGAAGGTGTTTATGGATTATGAATGCAGCAATTTGATAGGGATCACTATTGAGAGATGGATCGGATTCATCTTGAAACCAAAGCACCTCCTCAACTATCTTCCGTGATTTCCACTCAAAGGAAATTGGAATCTTCATAGGTGGATTATCATACTCTCGACCATTGTACCAGTGTTTGAAACCGCATTTACAACGTACTCTGGGAGAATTCACTGGGGTAGTTGTTTTATCTCCATTTTCATACAATATTTTCCCATCAAAATGAACTAAACGTAACTGATTGCTAAAAATATAATGAAAAATCAAATTATAACTCATATTTCTTGGAAAGACATATAACCAAGTTCATGCCCATGGTGACAACTTGCCTTTCACACCAAGAACACTTGTCTAGATGCTGTGATTTCTCAACAACAAGCATATCTTTGCGAGCATTGTAAACACATGTGATGCCCTAGATACAGAGACAGTCGGATAACTGAAAGATGGCAACTAATTAATCATCAAAATTCAATTACCACAAAAATGAGAAGTTTTCCTTACGTAATTACTAAAGGTATACACTTGGTTGTCCTGTAAAATTCCTCCAGCGCTCTGCATTTTAGCGATTTTATATAGAATTCCATGAGGACGAAGCCATTCAGAGTTCAATGGAAGTAAGTTTACACTGCTACAATGTAAACAGCGGACAAGCCGCCTTTCCTGAAGAGCTACTTTGGTAGCATGAATAACTTCAACAGGTTTCATATCAAAAGCAGCTGAAACATTACATCAAAAAACATGAGTTTCTATACTCATACCACACTACTCAAAAAAATGTTCAGAAGCTTGTCATTTTGTAAAACTTTAGTTTCCAAAATGCTTATGTAATTTCAAGAATTTCACAAACAGACCTCCTCTTTTGAAATTGCAGTAATATGTATCAGCCACAAGAGATGGATCCACTCCCTGCTTTTGATGAAAAAGTGCATCCATGCCAGATGCTAGTTTTGATAAATATGAGTCTTGCATGGTTTTACCCCCACCTGTAGGAGAATAATAAAATACAAATAAATTACACAACTTTATAGATCAACAGACTTTTACCAAAATATGAAAACCAAAGGACGTTGGACCCTACAAAAACATACCAATAACCAGACAGTCATTTTCATTGAATTCAATATAATTTTCAATCATTGATTGAGACACTCCCCACACTTTCGGCAAAAGTGTACGCGGAAATAACGGATGGTCACCTAAAAAATTCAATGAAGTTTAACAATCATAGGACATCCAAGAATGCAAAAACTCACTGCACAATGAGTTTGGGCTTACATCCTCTTATACCGACAAGTGGGATATAATGGTTGCGTCCAGAGCTGCTCCAGGCTAAACAAATAGGTTTGTTCAGCTCACCATTACGATCTCTGCATTGGTCAGAAGGTATCAAACCAGGAAGAAATAATGCTAAAAAAGGGAAAGATAAAAATTTTTGTGTAAGGTTATAGATATACAACTTTTGTTTCAATAGTATAACTAACAATTCACCTGAATAGTCCCCTGAGCTCTGCATTCCTGCCACAGAATCTACGAGAAGAATAGGTCTTTTCAACACATTCGCAAGACCAAATACATGTACATTCCGAAGCCCCAAAATCTCATTATCACTTGGTGAATACTCAGGATCACATTCAGCTATAATGTCTTTCCATTCAGATGCATTTATAAAGTCATTTAGCAGCTCCTATGTGGGAGAATCACATTAAAGATAGAATTTAAATACTCTATGCAAAATGAGAAAGATATGAAATAAGCCCAGTAAGATAATTTACCTTGTATTGCGGCAAATTTTCTGTCAAATGTTGTTTCAGACCAGTTCGGAGGGCATGCCAAAATAATTCCCTTCCCACAATAGCTCGTGAAACTGCATGAACCAAGCAATGTCCATCACCATCAACATGCAAAGGAACTAAAGCATCTCTGAAAAACAGAATAACAATTTACTTTACATTAGTTATTAATAGAACAAAACTGGATAGCTTGCGGACCATGAGAATACCATGCAATACATACCGATCATTGTTAAATGAACGTAATAGAGACAATGTTCCAGAAAGGTACCTAACACTTCCTGATTCATCTTGTCCATATTCTGGTAATGATATATGATCAGAATCAATATAAAAACTGCGGTCACCTAGCCAGCTACAGTCAAAGGTTGCACTGCAGAGATAAATTTTTAAAAAATAATTACAAAATTAACAAGTACACGGATAAAAAAACAAATTATTGTGATGCAATAAATGTCTTACCAATTTTTAAGCTCATGGATTGTTTTGGCTCTCCCTGCTTTATCTATTCCATATATGGTCAGAAGTGGTGATAGAAGTTTGCAATGATATGTTGATAGGCCATAAACCTTGGTCTACAATTTAGAAAGAATATTTTTAAAAACTTCATAGATTTCTTCCCATATTTTTAAAATACAGTGCAGATAAAGACTTACAACTGGAGTTTCACTTTTTGAGGGAATGTCAGACAACAATTTTAAAAATGCTAGAAGTGCTTCACGACTGTCACGAATTTCAGAAGCATTTAACAGAGAGGATGCAGGATACTGTGTTTTGCAAGACCAACAATAAGTGTCTTGTGCTGGTTCTGAAAAAATTACTACAGCATTACAGCCTTTTGCTGGACATGTTCCAGATAAGATTCTTCCAGGAGAGACGGATGACAACATTGTGACCAAAAAACACCTGAAACATTAGCAAATGCTACTAAAAAAAGAACACTTTACGCTGATGTAGTTGCATGACGTAAAATGATACACCAGAACAACTAAGATAAAATACTAAAATCATTGTATCATTTATAATGTTTTTTTGGACAAACCTGAGTGTCTTTGTGCACCCTTTACAGTGGACCTCCGCCTAAGATTTACCAACCAACAATCATTTCTCACCAATATCCAATTGTGCAAGCAGCAGTTGCACATTAAGTTAAACCTGAACAACTGCTAAGACGAATGGAAATAAATTGACTGAATGTGGCTAAATCCCATCCGTCCGTCGTATGCTCAACTCATCACATCAATGAACTGAACTGATAATGATATCAACAACAACAAAGGAATAATGAGAAGTTTACAAGCCAAATCTTTATCTAACTTTTAGGTCACTTCAGGTATGGAAAGAAACAAATAACAAAAATATTTGTGAAAAAAGTATTCAGAGAGAGAGTTTGAAGTTGTTAAAGGATATTTTGACGACTGAGTAAAGTCTTGTCGTCGTGATGACATGTGTTGACTGTGCAAATTCTCATACGTAGTATAAGGGGCGTAAGGGGGCACCTGAAGGGGGGGGGGGGTGGAGGGAAACAATCGAAGACCAACACTCATCACACGGAACGCGGAACGGAACGCCGGAACGACGCAAGCAGGGTTGCCAGACCGGGCGATTTTGCGCCCGCCGGGCGATTTTTGGTGACTCCGGGCGCACTTTTAAGGTCCAAATGCGCCCGGGCGATTTCCGGGCGATTTTTAATTTGAACCGGGCGATTCGGGCGACTTTCCGTTTTTTGGGTGTTTTTTGATGTTTTTTAGGCCTATTTCATCCGTTTTCGAAGGAAATGTGTAAAATGCCGATGTAAGGCACGATAACAAAGCATAATTACAAACTTTATGCAAATATTTGTGACAAAACACCCTTAGACAAGCTGGAATTCCCGGAAAATCCCGGGCGCCAGCCGGGCGATTTTTGAATACCCCGGGCGATTTCGGGCGTTTTCGGGCGATTTCATTGGCCGAACGGCTCCGGGCGCACTCGGGCGCACTTCGCGCTCGGCTCGGGCGACTTGACTCGCTCGGCTCCTGGCAACCCTGGACGCAAGTGCGGTTATGTTGATGTGTAGTGTTTACGCCGTGCTTGGCGACAGTTCTAGTTTACTTCTCTGTACATCTGTTGCACTAAATTGTTGACCGATAACCGAATAAATTGTGCCTCTTTTCGTCTTCCTCTACCAAGCAAATGACGAAGACATTGTCTATGAAGCAAGATACTGATTCCTCCTGACAAGACGAAATGGATAAAGCCCGCGCCAACGCTCTCGTTGTGTATCCTTTTCATGTATCCGTACTCTAAGATCCGCCTTGCTCCTCAAAACTTTGATAATTCGCACCATTATTACAGCCAGTTATTTTACTCAAGACAATTTGACTGTTGTATCTAAACTGCACTTCCTCACACTTAAATTGTTGAAGGTTAGGTTGTGCGAGTGGAGTTTCATTGTCATTTTAAACTGAGCCTTTACTCACGTCTTTTTGTTCAATTTCAATATCTATGAGACTCAAAAACACTATTTACGTGGATTACTTCAGTCAACTTGTATTACATTTTGCTGTCTTTAATTAACCAGGAAATATGCTATTTGCCTATCACACCCTGTTGAGTCATATCTGTTGGTTTAAGTAAAAACTGTTGTATGAGTTACTTTTTTAGTTTTAAGAAGCTTCAAGAAAGAACATTTTAACATTGTCCTTAACCAATTGCCTTAGCATTGATAAGCACCGAAAGCGAAAGAATATACTCCGGCGCTCATATTTGAAGAAAATCAAGTGTGTGAGGCCTAATTACAAACCAGAAGATGTGATGGCAGCGATGCATGCTATTTGGAAAGGCATGTCTCGAAGACAGGCAGCCAAGGAGTTCAATATACCCCGCTCAACTTTACTTGACAAACTTGATGGTAAAAGACCTGTAGAAACATCTCCAGGTCCTAATCCATTTTTGACTAAAGCAGAAGAACAAACCCTTGAGTCATGGGCCATAGACCTTTATCAGCGAGGTTTTCCTCTCAAAACTGAAGATTTGAAAGACATGGCCCAGGCTGTCATTCAAAACAATCAGCGTCAAACATCCTTTAAAAATAGTCGCCCTGGTCGTAGTTGGATGCGGAACTTTTTGCTTCGTCATCCCAAAGTGTATGAAATAAGTACTGATATGGCTGCAGGACCTAGAAGAACTCGCACGGTCACCACACGTGAAGAAGTTAGACAATGGTGTCTGCACGTTCGTCAATTCCTGACCTCCCTAGGACATGAAAATGTTCTTGACTCTCCACATCGGATTTTTAATGTCGACCATGCTGAATTTCTTTTTGATTCATCTACAGGTCTTTTAACAGATCAAGAACGTAATGACCGTATAGATGAAAAACCTCGTGACAGTTCTGATCAATCTGACAGCCTACCTGTTGGAATGGATTATATCAGTATAGTTGCAACATTCACTGCAGCTGGAGGAATGGCTCCTCTCATGTTTGTTTACCCCTCTCAAGGAATGCCACAAGAAGATTTGGATTTATTACCTCCAAAGTGCATTCAAACCTATTCAGAATCTGGTCTTTTAACTGGAAAAAGTTTTCTTGACTATATCATTTTATTTAGAAAATGGCTTGAACAAGAAAATACTACCCTCCCAGTTTTACTTCTTGTCGACGGTAGACGGAGTCGTCTCAACATTGATGTAACACGTTACTGTGAAGAGCAGGGTATCATTTTATATTGTCTCTTTCCAACTCCAAAAGCAGCTATCTCAGAGATTCTTAGCCCAATTATTCATGATTCTTCCAGCAGTTTAAATAAGATAAATTTTGCTTCTCGTGTTCATGAAACAATTAAAACTCTGGAGGGCTTTGAAAATTCTGGTGATCTCCCCAGTATTACAAATGTGCTACCTCATTTGCAATCAATGCTTCAAACTTTAGGTGAAGTACGTGCTGAACCTGTGGGCAGCTTCCCACCACCAGCCTACTCCCTTCTTACAAATAACTGCAATTTCATTGCCCAAGGTCGAAGTGAAGAGAATTGTGACTCAGATTGTGAATTTGACGTTGAACTAACCCCAGTTGAGGGGGAGATTGAAATAGAATTTCCTGACGTGGATAATGTTGATCCATATGCAATGGCACTTCACCCTGCTTTACTAGCAGATTCTGATGTTCCAAAATATTTGATCTTTCATGTTCCCCCCACGTCTCCAAAGAAAACTGAACCTACACCTACTCTGGCATGTACATCAGAGGATGTGTGCATTGAAGACAGGGTTGATCAGCCAGATGTTAAAGCTCATCTCATTGTCAAGCCGCTTTCCAGCCCTTTGCCAGAAACAGATAACGGAATCGCAAAGGTAGAGTCGGAGATAAATGATGTGCTTGATACTATGTTATCCTTTGGAACTTCTCACCAGGTGGAATGTGAGCAATTGTCGCCATTGCAAAACTCTTCTGAGGAACCATTTCTTGGGTTTTCTTCAGACAATGGTACAATTAAACAAAGCATGTTAGATGCCCACAGCTGCTTGCGTTTTATAGAGTGCATTATTGCAGAGAAAAACCTCCTCCAAGATTTTAAGCTTGCAAGTACTGAACGCCAGTGGAATGGTGCTCCAGAGGCAAAGTACTTGTTTGAAGTTTGGCTTGCAGCAAATGATGGGAACTGTAGATAGACTTTCTCAACTTCCACTCTAGTCATTTTATGTAGATTCTACATAATGAACAATACCATTCAGTGAAATCAATAATCTGCTTGTTCCTGCTCAGTTACATTTGTAAATGTTCTACCTCCTCATAAGTGTAGGGTCTAAAGCATGGGTAGTACATGTGCTAGTTTCATTACAGCTCTTTGTATTGAAATTGTAACTTCAAAACCTTATTTGATTTTCATGTATCTTAACTCTTTAAGCTTGTTGTGTTTGTCGAAGGCGTACTTGATCCATCCTGTTTTAAGGATGAGCAAGATAATTGTACCCTGCATGTTCCAGGCACAAGTCCATCTACATTCTAAACTGTATTTCTTCTTATGCTGGCTCAAACTTGTCTTCTGTGATATGCAAATGCTGTCCGTTGGAAAGCTAATTTTCAGTGATTTGTTATTTCATTTTACTGAAAACTTCTTGTAGAATATTGCTTGTGAAGCACTTTTTTTTTTTTTGTTGTATATTTGTATTTTCATTCTCTATTGTGTTATTTTTGTTTTATATCTCATTGAATTGACTTTGTTTAACAGTTTTACTGGCAAACTTGTGGGCCAACAATTTGATTTTGATTCTTCTTACTGAGACTCTGAAATGTTTATTAAACCATTGACTCTGTACTGTTTATCTACTCTTTTTTTAATTTAGAAAGTAATTTTAACGGGGATTTTTAATGCTGAAATTATTGCATTATTTTTTATACTTCTCTTTTTAAATTCTCAAAACTATCATAAAAGACTTTTGTATCAAACCTTAACACATTCTGCAGTGATGTTGAAGTTCCATTCCCTTCTGAGAGGGAGGCTGAAATAGCATACAACGTTCTAAGAGTTGGCTCAGAGCCTAAGCGCAGTCAAGTTCAGAAATATATTACCTGTGACCGGGACACGTTAAAAGTGTAAGTATAAAACCCAAATGTAGAGATTCTCCACTAATATTTTCTAATGGAATCCTAAATTAATGAAAATTTGATCAATTTTTCTGTGTTTAGGAAATTTTTGGGTGAAGAGGCTCGGCAATTAAGAGTAGCAGTAAATGGCTTTATGGATCATCTAATACTTTGCACTGACACAATTGCTAAATTCGGGCCTCCCTCAGGAGATAGTTATAGTCATTATTGAGTGAAGTAACTTCCCCTTCAATCAGAATGCCAGAACATACACCATCTCCATCACCAAGTCGTGCAGTGTATGGATTTGTCTTGTACTTGGGGTCCTGTTCTGCACTTGGTCTTTACTTTGTGTGGGCCATATTACCAGACGCTATCTTGCATTCTTTAGGTCTGACTTACTGGCCTATGAAATCATGGGCTGTTACCTTACCAATTTATGGTTGTGTTCTATTAGCTTTGTTTGCCTTTTTGTTTTATCCTGGCCTTAATTTCATGATTGTTCCACCTGTTACTGATATGCGAACTATTACTGACAACCATTCGATACCTTTAGACGAGACAATGGTTTCTGAAATACCTCCTGCGTCAGACTTGTCATTGGCAGAAGTTTGTCATCACTTATACCTTGATAGGAAATTATAATTTTTACTGTAAGGTGAAAAATTCATTGAATACCATTTCATGCCGCATGTTAAGCTGAAACTGTGGCACTTACTTTCACTTCAAGTACATCTCCCAGTGATCTTTTCCTGTTTACTATAAGAACTATAGAATTTTTTCTGATGCCCATAAACTTCAATGAGGTCAAAAATTTGTACAGTATGCAATGTGTTTTATTGCTAGTTTAAGAATATAAAACAAAAATAAAATTGATGAACACTTAAAATTGACTAGCTTCATTTCCATTTCTGATTCTTGGCACTCAGTCATCACATGCATAGATTTTTTTCATATATGAATTGAGCGAAACCCAAATTTCCCACAAAACCATTGCTAATAGCAAATGTCAATCTACACACAAATTTGAGTCCTTTAAACTGTAGCCACAGCATATCACAGCAAATTTATCGCATTTTGAGCAAAACTCTGGTAGCTAAGAGACAAATAAGCTTGAAGTCCGACTCTAAATGAGCACGCCAAAAGCGGCATCTTCCCCAAACCTGAGGAGGAAAATTAGGGCTCCCGATCCCATGAAATATTCGTGCTACTGCCCGGCCTGTGAAGTTTGTGTCACGGTACATTAACACCATCTGCCTAATGTCATTGGCTATTTGATCACCATTTTCCAATTTTTCCTGAGGCAAAAAGAAAAAAAAATGTAAATTCTGCTACAAATAGTAGATAGTAATCCCTTATTGTCATATAGTTTACCTCAGTCTTTAAGTTAATAGTCATAATTTTTTCTTCTTGGAAATAAGCTCTCACTATTTTTTTCAAATCATTTGAATGCTTATCCCATTCTTCTGGTTTCGATTCCATTGCAGAAAGGTTTGAGAAAGATACACTAAAACAGATAGAATATTAGTACAAATAAACTGTTTAAATACTAGATAATTAAATACTGTTCACTCAAATACACTACCTTGTTACAGCGTTGAAAATTGTTTGCAACTGACTTAAAGCAGATTGCTCTTGCTTTACAACCCTGTCATGTAGAAAGTCAAGGGCTGCATCCAGTTTTTCAGGAGATAAATTTCCAGGGGCTCTTAGACGGAAGCCCAAATCAAAGAGCTCTACTTTTATTCCAGATCGTCGAGAGTTCCCATTTACTGTGAAAGGGTGATACAAAAATTAATGGAAAGAAAGAAGAGATGAATAATCCTGGTAGCACATGTTCAATACCTTTCGACCACTCAAGATTCATTAGTTCTCGTTTCACCACACCACTATCCCAGCCAATAGTATTAGCAATCTCTACCACAGGAAACTCAATTTGGGGGTTTTTATCAAGAGAATTGCCATTCATAAGATTCATAGCTATAGCCATTGCTAATGGTGGACACTAGTAAAAGAAAAGAAAATACATAATACAGTATTTGATTCTCAATTCTATCAAATATTTAAATGAACAACGGTTTCTGAAACACTCACTGATCTTGCTACCTCCCTAATATGTCTCATGCCTTTGTAGCTCTGTATGCGGCAGGAAGTATACGCTTTAGGCATTACTTGCACAAGTTTCTTGTCATGTAGCTCTAGATAACATAATAATGTTGTGATGTTCTCTTCCGGGAGATCCAAAGCAGCTACTGTTTGTTCAACACTGAACGCTACTTCATGATGGGTACAATGTGTAGATTTTTCCTGGAGTGACAAAAGGTTCATAAATGTCATACAATTAGCTGTAATTTCAAAAAAATATTAATCATTGCTTAAGTACTGTAAAATTGAACCTGATTATCAGAAATTTCATCAGAAAGCTTGTCTGAGGCATCTTGTACTTCTGGTTTTAGTTCTATAGTAGATGACACAAGATTTTTATTGGAATTCCCAGTGCTTTCACCACACTTACAGGGTACGAACACTCTTTGCAAAAGCTTTCTTATGGTGTGCCTATCAACTGAATCAGCAAATATATGTCGTCTCAATTCATTCAAATCCCTGCCCTGAAACAAATATTTGTATCAATAAAAATAGAAAACTACAATACATTGCTGATGACAGCAAACTGTACCTCACTATTGAGGAACAAATGACACTGAGATGGAAGGCCATCTCGTCCAGCTCGTCCAACTTCTTGGACATAGCTTTCAAAGTTGCGTGGCATGTTAAAGTGTATTACGGCACGAATATCAGCTTTATTAATACCCATCCCAAATGCCACAGTAGCCACAACAATACGTATATGACCTAAAAAAAAATAGAAGAATAGATATGAAAACAAGAGAGGTAGAACAGCTTCAATTTTTGGAAACAGTGATTTCAAACTTACCAGACATGAAGCCAGCTTGTACCTGTTTTCTCCGGCTAGAACTCAGTCCAGCATGGTATGCTTCTGAAATAGGAGACACTTTCCGCTTCCCAGTGGTAACTTCTGTGGAATTCTGAGGAAAAAATTAATCTTAAGTGTTCAAAAGCTAAAAATATATTAACATTTGGTACAAAAAGTGGTATGTTTTTTTTACAAATACCTACTTTGAGGCATGTTCTTAATTGAGCAGCAAGTCTTTCACACTCTTCACGTCGAATGCAGTATACAATAATTGATTTAAAGTCTTTAAATCCTGTTGAATTAAGTAGAGCTAGAAGCGCTTGATCACGTTGTGAATCACGTGAAACTGTGAGTAATAAGTTATTGGGTAAAGGTGTGTCTTTGATTACACCACGGCAACCATCAGGAATTTCCATATGCTCAACAATACTAGACACTGCTGCTTGAGTTGCTGTAGCTGTCAAACCTAACACAGTTTGGACACCAAGCTTTTCCCGAAGAACTTTAAATATAACAAGATATGAAGGTCTGAAGTTGTGAGACCACTGAGATACACAATGGGCTTCATCAATGCAAGCAAACGCTATATCTGGCAATGAACGCAACAAGCTGCCAAATCCTGTTTTTCTTTCCCCAGCAACAACTGCCTCAGGAGAAACCAGAAGAAATTGCAGTTTACCAGCTTTTGCCAGTTCAATGACTTTCTCCCGCTGCTTTTCAGTCTGCCCAGTATGGAGAGCTGCACCATTAATAAATGATGGGAGTCCAGAAATCTATAGTACATAAATAAAAAAAAAATAACAGGATTCAAAGTTAATTATCGGTTACAAGATTTAAAATACATATTCTCAAACACATGAGAGAATTTATATTCCACTTGCCTGGTCATCCATAAGAGAGACAAGAGGTGACACAACTAATGTTATGCATTTCCGTTTCAAGGAAAATAAGTATGCTGGTAGTTGATAGCATAAGGATTTTCCAGAGCCAGTTGAGAGGGTAACTAGTGTTGATAAACCTGATAAAATTCTCATGACAGCTGCTTCTTGACCAGGCCTGAAATTTTCATGGCCAAATTTATGAAGGCAATCATATACTTCAGATGGAGTATCTATGAGAGAACCATTCTGAGTCAAGGAGTACAGTGGTTCAACTGATCCAAACTTCTTCTCATAATTATTTACTGGCTCATTCATTATGCTCACATCATCATTTTCTTCTTCTCCATTCTCAGTTGGATCGACAAATACCATATCTTCAGTACATATGTCATTTGCTGTACTAATATTACTTTCTTCTGAAGGTATGACTTTACTACAAGGATCGCTGGTTTTGGAATAGTTCCGTGGTCGAAAATGTACTGTTTCCTTTTTATCTTTAGCCATTTTTTCAACTTCTTCTAGAGAGGGGAAGGGGCTCTCCTCTTCCCCTTCTTCACAATTAGGCATTAGACTATCCCCTTTCATTTTAGTGCATTGCCTTGCAAAGTGACCAACATCTCCACATTGGAAACACTTCTGTAAACCTCCACCGGCAGCACTGTCGCTGGGATCTAGACGACTCATATATGCACTTGCTTGATCAGAAAGTTCCCTTTTCTTGTTTTTCCACTGCTGTTTCTTGTACTTTTGAAAATTCATAGTCTTTTTTCCTCTGACAAAGACTTTCTTTTTCATGTTAATACGAACAAAGTTATCATTCACGGATCCACTTGCTACTTTTTTTTCTAAGACATCCTTCTTGGACATTCCTGCTTTAGCTGGTTTCTTGGTAGAGGATGACTCAGAAGTTTTAATGTTTTCACTCTCCTCTTCATCAGAGATATGCTTATCTTGATTAGATGAAATGGCCCTTTTAAGTTTCTTGCTAGGCTGAACAATAGTCTTGTCATTCTTCCTTCGCTCGGAGAGCACGGCCATTGCAGCTTCAATAGCATCTAGTTTTCTTTTCTTAACATTTCCTTCAGTATTTTCAGTTAATGGTGAAGTATTTGAACAAGGTTCATTACTCAGTGCTGTTACTACAGGATTAGGCTCCTGAAGTGCAGTGGATCGCAATGCAAGTCGAGTTTTCTCCTCCTTTTCCATTTTTCTTGGGCTTTTGCTTTCATTATCACTCCCGTATATAATATCATCATCACTTTCATCAGAGAAAGCTGACTGAGCAATTGTGGATTGGCACTCAGCACGCTGTGTTTGAGACAAAGCTACAGTTTTTTTGGTCTCCTGACCTGAATGTTCTTCAAACTGCATTACTCTTTCTAGCCATCCTTTGTCTAGTGATCGTTCAACTTTAGGCTTCGATGTCTTCATATCACTTTCTATCATTTTTTGAACGGCATTAACTGGGTGGAAATGAGGAGCGGCATTGTTTCTGACCATCTTGAAATCTTGATTCCCAAAGGTAAAGCTGGATTCCATTTTCATTTCCTTTTCAAGATCACTGACAGGGAATCCATCATCAAGCCCTTGGGAATTGTCCAAAGAAAATGATGAGTCAGATGTTGCAATGAGGCTGTCAGATGAAATTAAAGAACTTTTATCTTTTCCTCTTCCTCCTGCAAAAGACAATGATTTCCTTGGATTTCTCTTTTTAAACTTGGCACCAACAAAAAGCTTTTCAGACAGATGAAATGACGATGATGAACGATTGAGATTCCTTTTCTTTGGGGCATCATCATCAAGACTGCGAGTTTTATTCAAGTGAGAACCCCATACTGATGTTGGAAGAGGAACAGAGGTGTCGGTTGTCTTCTCAATACAGTCAGAGATGAGCTTGTCTTTTGTAGGAGGGACAATCTTCTCAGCAATTGGTCCTTGCATTTGGGTTGGGCTGATTGAGTTTGATGGACAATCAACCTCAACTTTTTGCTCATGGTTGTCAATTACGGTCTTCTTGCCGTCAGAACAGCTGCTATGACTAATTGAGCTATCATCAGAGACAGAGGCCTCAGCTGTTGGTTCCGATTTCTTTGTTTCAACAAAAGTAGCATCTAGCAACGAATCTTGCCCTAGCGCATGGATCTTGATTTGCCAATACCACTTGTAGGCGTCTCTGATTTCACACGGAGCTTCTTTGATGTCATCCTGTACAAAGTTTCGAAAAAAATTATAGCATTGCTATATTCCACCATGACCAAAGAGTAGACAATCAACAGCACACACACACACACCTTTGAAGGATTGTTCCCAGTTTTCTTTCTAAACTCACTTTCCCAAAGTTTTACTTTAAGTTTCGACTTATTGTACTTAAGTTTTATTGCAGGATCTGAAAAGCTATCCATCTTATCCTTTTTAGAAATCAATGTCGTAAAAATGTTATAAAAGAAAAAGCCGTCTTTGAACCAAACATGCTAACCACGAAGAACAAGACACTTCTACGTTTACTATCGTGTCTTATGTAAATAAATGAAATGAAGCATTAATAACCATAGCGAGCTATAGAAACAATGGGGCTACGAAGTACACAGTACTGACTGTAAGAATTATCAATTGTCAGGTAAAAGTAAAATAAATAATAAAACACAGAAACTATACGTAGGAACAAGTAAGCACTTTCCCGCCTTTTGTTTACATACAAGGACAAGGAGGCTGCTCCAAGCGAGGCTACTTTGAAAGCTACTATGAGAGATTCGTCAACTAGCCTCGGTCACGACACCTACGTTCCTTTATTTCGTCTTTGTTGTTTATTTACGTTTTACGTCTGCTGAGACATGTGGTGAACGAGAAGATCCAATTTGAGTTTTATCGTTAATTCCTAAATTAGTTACCTTCAATTCCTGGAAGGACCTGAAGAAGATGATATAAAGTGTTTGGTAAAATAAAGTTTCAGACTTACTGTCTTCGCTCTTCTGGCGGGTGAAACTCTAATTGCCGTCTGACTAAAATTAGGTTAGAATTGTATGCAATGATTACTCCACGGTTTAAAGTAGATCAAACAGATGCTGATCTGATCTTCACCATTCATGCACCATATGCAAGCATCGCTGATGCAGAGATCTATGCAGATCTGGATATCTTCTGCTTCTATGCCTCACCTTATTACTTAAGGTAAGTCATATACGTTGCTCCCTGTATATTGAGTTACAGGCGACACAATTAATTGTTTATCTTGGGCGTCTGTCGGCAGGATTCATCTTTCAGGCCACATTGAAGAAACTGATGCTTCAAAGGGTAGCTATGATGCGGACTCTGGAACATTTGTCTTGTCTGTTCAGAAAGTGACGAAGGGGGAGTTCTTTGAAAACTTAGATTTTATAACAGCCCTGCTCACTCCAAGCCAAAGTCAGAAACGTGACATTGCCAAACCTGTTGTTGAAGTAATTGATTGTAACAATGAAAATGATGAAAACAATGGTGAAGATAGTGATGAGGATGGAAGTGAATGGTACATTGACCAGTGCCCGTATGATGAACCATCAGAAGACTTTCTTTTATCGGCTCCACATTACGGGTTTGCTAACAAACTGTCAGGAGCATTCCAGAACTTCAAGGTAAACGATGTTTCCTAGACATAACCATCAGTTCTTTTTAGAAACTTATTTTAATTTTTAATTCTATTTTTCTGCTTTAGACTGAGTTTTTGGAGGTAGTTGATTTACCAGACCCTGACTCAACACCAATCTCAGAGAGATCCAAGTTACGATTAGCACAAGAAGCAGAGGATTTTAGTGATGATCATTACTTGGCTGATTGGGCACAACCAGAGTACATTGAGTCATTGCTAACCTTCGAATGTTGGTGGGAAAAGAGCTCACAAGGTGTGCTTTTGACACTTGACCATTGCAATATTTTTCATTGTTTGAATAATTGCATAGTTCATTAACATATTGTTGTAATATTTAGTTGAGTACCTGGATGAAGAAGTTGATATTTTAAAAGATCTTCCAAAGAAGGAGTTCTTACTGGACAAAAGAGAGGAGTTTCTAGTTTCATTTTCACTAATTGACATATTGTTCGGATATGCCTACAATATACGCAGTACAATGGGAGAAAATACTGTGGAATCTGCCTGGACAGTGAACAAATTAAGTGGAACTTTAAGTTGGTTTGAGGTATATTATAAAGATGTATATGAACATGTATTTAAAATATTTTTTATACATCTGATCAGATTTTATATTTTTCTTTCCTGTCCAAGCAGAACTTAACTACCTTAAGAGACGCAGCTGTAGTTCCTGTTCGTCGAAGTTTGTGTTACCCTTTATTTCGACATTGGGAACTTGCAATGAAAGTCCTTGGTGATGTAAATTGTATTCTGAAATTAGGCAAGTGACCTGATATAGAAATCATTACTATGAAGTGCCTCCCTGTGAGCATGGTGTGCTTTTTAACTTATCCATATTACAAATTGTATTTCTGTTGATAGGAAAAAAGCACATTCTTAAGTGCTTGTTAGAAATCTATGTCATGTTTAACAATAGTGAACCTCGTTACCTCTTAAATCAACTCTATATTAGAGACTATATTATATGGATTCAAAAAGCTTTTGAATCACAGATCAAGTCTCTTTCCGCTGCACTTGACAAGGTAGTGCAGTACATTTTTTTTCTTTTTTTCATTTTTTAAAAGCTAAATAATTTTTTATTCAATGTTGTTTTTTTGTTTTCAGATTGTACTGTGTAAGGCTGATGTTAGCTTAGACTTGAACGAATTAGAAATGGCAGCAGACCTTGTTCAAAAAGAAGAAGAAGAAGCAGCAGCTGCTGCCAAACAAATATCCCAAGTCACTCTTTGCGAGGATATTGCAACCCTTTCTCTCTCTGTAAAAAGGTCTAGATTCACTGTATTATGAAAATGCTGGCATATAATATGCTTGATATGATAAGTTTTTAATGAAAATTAATGTTGCAGAGATTGTGAGAGAAATTCGTCTGACTCATCAGATAGTGAGGATGATTCAACTTCATCAGAGGACTCTTCATCTTCATCATCTGGTTTGGATTCAGATGATCTCTCTGATAAGGAAGAGGAAAACAAATGAAAAGACCCATGACTTTCCTCAATTATGAAAAGGTATTTAATTTTAGAATTTTCCCAGATTTTATTATACATTACTTATTGTTTGTTAAATGTCACTTACTGAACTATTTTTATACTTCAAGTGTTTATTCTACTATTATTTGTTCATAGTAATTACTATTAACTTTTGGATCATACTGTAAAAAAATGAACAATCAAATATGAAATAATATTGGAAGATCACTCAAACAATGATTTAATCTTAAACCTCGGTCTATCGGGTCAATTTAATTTAAAATTAAGCCAGGGAAGTAGCCTACTGTAATGCTCAATAATTTTCTCCTTAAGTACATTTGATTTTTCATATTCCTCCTCACTTGATGTGCCATTCTCAATCTGACGCTGATACCAGTCAAATAATCGTTGTGTTTGGTTAACCAAGGCCTCCATAGAATCATGAATAACTTCTTGAGAGTTAGAATCACAAAATGTTTGTGGTACCAATGCATTACTACTTTTTTCCAGTTTTTTGCAGTCAACGTTTTGATTAAAGAGAGGTTCCCTTACTAAGTTATCTGTTTTAAGGTCTTTAGTCTTTGCTTTTTTTCTCCTTTTTTTTCCTGTTTTAGGTGGTTTTACCTGATGCACCACCTCTACAGATTCACTGTTACTGTTCTCTGTAGAGTATGGCTCACCACTTGCAGAATTCTGGGGCTCAAACCAGTTCCAGTTCTTAGAAGGTTCTTGTTCTCCTGGAATTCTGGCTAAGGAGATAATGGATGGATGTTGATCATAGGCTTTAGGTGATGACAAGTTGTAAATGTCATTTCTGGGATTTCTTGAAACAGCTCTGAATTGAATATCTACTCTTGATTCATCCTTTGGCACATACAGTAGCTCTCGTGGCTCTGCAGCAGTTAGATTTTGAAGACTTAGTTGATTTTTTATTGTGGACTCAGCTTGATGCAAATCTGTATGAAGGCTCTGGTTACCTTCTATGTAGCCTGTTTTTAGTGCAAAACGTTTGGAATCATTTTCAGAAATTGTTGAATTAAGCTCAGTGTAATCATGAGCTGGTTCATCTGAGGCATATCTGAGTGTTGTGATCTCGTCTTCATCCTGAGAATAATCAACCTGCAGCACAAAGATATTGGTTTTTGCAATTTTACACAAGGAGTTAAGCTTCAAGACTCTTACATAACAGATTTACTTACACTTGTAGTACTGTTACAGAAACCACAAGGATTATCTTTATAGGTTGATAAAATAGCTGCTTTAACATAGGGGTAGATAAGTTTACTGAAAGGAGTTATTACTTGGTATGCCAT
This sequence comes from Frankliniella occidentalis, assembly GCF_000697945.3. Taxonomy (NCBI): domain Eukaryota; kingdom Metazoa; phylum Arthropoda; class Insecta; order Thysanoptera; family Thripidae; genus Frankliniella; species Frankliniella occidentalis. The sequence continues at coordinate 876,483 of NW_026267240.1, forward strand.
TCGCCCACACCTTTAAGAAAGAATTCAACACTCTTTAGGATTACAAAAGTTTTGTTTCTATATTTAATTAATTTTTCAAACATTTTGAATTTTTTTTATTATTTAAGTAGAATTTTGAATTAAAGTTCTAAAATTTAGTTATCATTTCCTTTGCCTTACCTATCTAATACAAGGATGTGGTCGTTATCTGCTCCCAAAATATCTCTTACTGGGGCCTCTGGTAATTCCTGGTATACAGGGATGTCTACTGCTTCGTTTTGTAGAAGATCAGTGTTATCTGTTGCCATTATGGAGTTAATGACATAAAAGTTGATGTCTGGAAAGCCAGCTTGATAGAGACGATTGCGTAGGGAACTGAGCCTATCAGAACAGTCAAGTGTTATTTTCCCTTTAAAATATCTGTTGAGTTTTAATTATTTACCATAAAGACACTTGATCTTCAATTGATTGCTTACCTTGCGGCCTGTCTTCTTCCAAAGACTCTACTCGAATTTAAGAGGGCAACCACTGTAATATTTTGCCCCACTAAATTAACTGCTGTCTCCCCACCAATTGTCCAGGTGGGAACAAGAGTACATTGATCAAGGAATGGCTCTTGAGTGGCATTGTGTTCCACTTTTGTTCTTGGTTCTAATGTGGATGTACAGCTCACAACTCCCAGAAGGAGAAACCAAGCGGCTGGGCTCACCATCCTACATTTTAGGAAAACAATTGTGCTTTTTATAAAATAAGATATTGTTGCTCCATTTAAAAAAAAAAAATATTTAAAACATGGTGAAAGGTTTTTGTTTTGAACCAGTTCTTTACTTCATTCTGATGGCATACTTATGACGCTACAGTACGTAATTATCTGATAAAATGGCGAACATTGAACTGTGCTGGCACAGCAATTAGGGTAGGGGTCAGAGGTCCTAAAAGCAAAGTGGCAGAATTTCCGAGCATATTGTCATGCTTCAATGGTCAACCATAATATATTTCTTTTAATGTACAAAGTGTTGAAGCAGTGAGTAAAAATTTGATAAATCTTTCTTAAAGAATTATAAACAAATCATGTATGTTATTCCTGTTTATTTTCTTAAAATAAAAAAAAAAGAACAGACATATGGCTGTTCTAGGTCCAGGTTGCTTTTGTGATCTTGCAATAACAAGAAGTCGCAAGCCTCGTATGTTTTAGTCATCTACTCTTTTTCACAATTACATAGCAGCACATATGTACTAAAGGACTTCAATCTAAATCTAGCTTCTAAACCTTTTAAAGTTTCGTCAAAGTTAAAGTAATAGTTAAAGTTATTACTCTAAAATGTCTACCAAGTTCCTCACAAGACATTCCTAGCAGGAATGGCACTTTCCTTCTCAAAAGTATTACTAACCTGCAGGGGAGAAGGCATCCTCGTGATGCAGTGTTGGATCTGTTTGCACAGCACTGAAATGACCTCCACTCTGCAAGATTTATTGTGATTACAAGAAAGGTTTGAGTCAAATGGATAGCCTTATCACCACCACAGCCATCTACAAAAGACATATAAGTTGCCTTCACAATGAATTACATTTTAATTTTTTTAAATGAGAAGGTTTAACAGTGTGAAAGTCTTTACTATCACTAGTAACACATTATAACACATTATTTAACAGTAATTAATAATTAACACATAGAAAATATATCACAATACAGCCAAATTCAATTTAATACTCATCACAACTCATCTCTGGTACCACTGGTACTTATATTATTTCTTTGAATGAAACTTATAAGTGTCTGTAATGATTCAGCAATGGTAGTGTAATACATTTCACTACTATCTAATGCACTTTCAAAATCAACTTCTTGCAGACACTTTTCATCTGAATCCACACACTCAGTTTTAAGAGCTTTCTTTCTCAGCACCTCTTCACGATTACTTAAAACTTTGTACCACGATAAAAAAAATTCGAGCACTTTTGCCAGTTTTAAGTCATTTTGAAACTCAGTGGAACATAAATTTTTCACTACAAGCAATGTATTCAAAACCTGTAATGTGGAAAAAATTGTTTAATATATCAAAATTTATGCAGTTTTCTTCAAAGTACAGACTAATATTATTACCTTCTCTATGGCATCATGTTCAGGCCTATACGGTAGATCTTTTGACATAACTGAGCCCAGATCATCCCTTCTCTGTGTTCGCCCAGCATTCCACTCACTTTCATACAATTTCCCTAAAAAGTCTGATAATCTGTGGCACCATCCATCTTCAACAATACGCGTCTCTAAATTCATAGCATCATACTGTCGTAGTTTTTCTTTTAGTTCCCGCTGTTTATGCTGCTGTATTTTTTTTACTGCATCACCTTCCTTTGACAAGTCCAAATGTTCAAATTCTTCCACAGCCTTTTTAACATATTTTCTTTCCAGAAGCAAATCATTTATTAATGTAATTACTCTTATCTATAAATTAAAAAACAAATCATTAAATTTAAAAGAGTAAATATACTACAAAAGGACAATCTTTCTTCATTGAAAAGGGTATCTCCTTAGAGATAGCTTGCCAAAAATATTAGAGGAGTACCTTAGTCTTCAAATCAGATGAACGTTCATTGTCGATTATATTACTGAAAGATGAAAGTCCTCCTTCCTCAATTAGTTTTGCCTGAGCAGCAGGAAATTGTCTGGTGAGGCAAGAGAGGGCATAAATAGATCGTGCTTGTACTGTTACATCAGAATCCAGTATTGATGCCTTAACCAGTTTAGACATGATACCCGCATGCAAAACGGCAATTTGTACCTGTAGATAAAAATGGGGAAATGATTTGCGCTAAAGCACTGATATAATACAAGAACAAAACAGCAATAAGTTCAATATACCTTTGGGTTACTCTGTGATGCTGATCCTAGGAGCCACAGAGATTTGGCTCGAACAGCAGGAGATGATGAGTTCAAAGCTGGTATAATAATATTTGTCAAGCTGGAAACATGATAAAAAGTTAAGAGTATGTAGACAAACATAATGAAAACAACAATTTAGCAGATAAGATACTTGCCCGCCAAGTCTTACAAATTCTCTTGCATTGTCAATTTGATGAACAAGGTATTCTAGATCCTTTAATATGGTCACAATGTCCTCTTCATCATTGCTGGTATTGAAAATATCCTTTGCCTTTCCAACAAGGTCACCAAGTATTTCCATATCAGTTTTAACAGTAAGGTTCAGTGACCCGAATTCCTCTTTCAAATCTTCATAAGAGCGGAATTTCTTCTTCACACTTTCCTGCTTGTCGGAGTCGATGGTTTCTTGGATTGCATCGTCAGCAGTGACATCTGCCAAAACCTTTTTTAACTCATCTTTGCTCATATACAGAGTCTCCGTGGAGCTTTCATCAGTTTCATACGATTCCACAACCAGCAAATCAGTTTTAGAATCACCAGTCTCAGAGGACTTAGAGGTATCAAGAAGTTTCACTTCTGTGTCACCAGTGTAAATATTCAATCTGTAATGAAGACCAGCTGGTAAAGGCTGGCCTTATTACGAAAACGTAATATTGTTAAAAATGATGGTTGCTCTGAGCATAGGGCAGGTGAATAGAAAAGCAAAGCTTACTTACCCTTGGCCACCTTTTGCCATTCTGAGGTAGGTACAAATTTGTCGGGATCGCTCTTTTCTTCATGTTCTGAATTCGTCGTCGTGGTGCTTGGTTCTCCACAGAGCACCGCCACAACAACAAAACTGGCATACAAACTCGTCCTCCAAATCATTTTTGTTAAACAAATGAAATAGAAATAGAAAGTCAAAATGCACAATTGCCTGTGTATGGGTAGGTAAATAAGTGGGCACCGGTGGTTATGTTTTCGTTGACCCTCTCACTCTCTCGTGCTTTCTGCTTCTGCTGGCCGCGTAGGCGTACGATTGCATCAGCTGTTGCCATGGTTTCGGATGATTTGGACCAATGAGGTGCAAGAACGTCTGCCTGGCTTATCCGCCATTTTTAAAGCGGGAAATTTTAAATGTTCTCTGGGACTTTGTGAAATACATAGGAGCTTGAGAGATATGAGCTAGGAAGAAACAAGTCGAACACGATTACCAAAGAAATTTTAATATAATTTTCAGCTACACATCTTCCAATAAATTATAATATTTCTTTCACAGTAATGTTGAATGTAAAATAATAGTTACTTTTCTGAAGATATAAATAAATTTAACGGACATGAGAATAGTTCTTGCATTTAATTGTCTCCCAAAGAGACCTAAAATAAAATTAATTTTGCTTTTTATCACAAGTTTGCTTTGAAATGAGAGAATGTTCATAATAGTATTTTTGGCTTCTGAATATATTTGAAACTTAGAATGTTTAATTGAACAGAGATGCATGCGCAATCGGTGATTTTAAATTTTGGAATGTCCATGGCATGCAAGGAAATCAACAACAAATAAAGGACTTGTTAACGGTTACAATATCTTAGAA
>NW_026267241.1:0-1819 GCF_000697945.3 Frankliniella occidentalis
TCTCTCTCTCTCTCTCTCTCTCTCTCTCTCTCTCTCTCTCTTCGTGAAATGACGCATCGTTCTCTGGAGAGCTAGCTCGGAGCTGGCGGAGCTCGGTCTAGTGGTGCGCTAGAGCGCGGTGAGCTACGCGCTGTGCTGCTGCCCCCCGCGTCGCCTCTTCAAGAGGTATAGCGTGGCTCGGAGCTAGCGCACACGGCCTTATACGGCCTGTAGCGGTGCGCTGGCGCGGTGAGCTACACTGTGACTGTCCGCGCGGCCTGCCCGTTGCCCGCGGCGTGCACTTGCAGCAGTGTAGAATGTAGGTCACGCAGATGGCCTGCAGGACCGGCGGATCGGATCAGCCCTCTACGAGAGCCTACCGTGGCCCTGCATATGCATGCGGGCTGTAATGGTGTGCGAATGGGAAAGGGAAGAGGAGGAGAGGGGAGGGGGGATGTTCGCCCCCCGTTTGCCATGCATCTACCTCCTTGTCCCCCCGCCCCGCCCCTTGCCCCTCGTTCCTCCACCCCACTCCCCTCCATCTCCTGCCCTGCCCACCCACTTCCCCTGCCCGACGAGTGGCGTCCGAGAATGTGGAATGAACCCCTCCCCCCACCCTTCCCCCTCTGCCGCATCCGCACTAGACCCGCCGCCGCCCCCCTCCTCGCGCCCCTCTCTTCCCAATCCGGTCGCATCAGGACGCGGTGACAGACGATCGTTCAGCTGCTCCTGCGGGCTGGATAGCTCGACGGGCGACAGGGCGTGGCGTGGCATTACGTATGGCACGGCTTGGCACGGCATGGCACGGCGCAGCGTGCCACGGCGGGACGTGGTGTAGTGCGGCGTGGTATCCGTCGGCGTCAGCTGGCGCCCGGGCTGCTGCTGCATGGCTCGCTGGGTCAAGCCGCCGCACACTAACTTTTTCGGGGGGCGGCGGGGCGGGGCGCGACCAGCAACCAGCCCTTCCCCTCCTGCTGACCACACTCACCACTCGCTCGTGTTTGACCACGTGTCGAGTCCGCGTGTCGTCACGTGTCCTACAGTCTGCTCACCGTGTACGCGAGGCGGACGTGTCGTGCCCGCGTTGTCTTGGACACGTGTGTCGTATCGTTCGCTCACCCTGGCCGCGAGGTGCACTTCCGAGCCCAGGGCGGCGAGCCGCGACGCCACGTCGCGGACCTGCGTGTTGACGAGCACGCCGAGGCTGCAACGGATGGGCACTTCGAGGCACGCCTCGCCCATCCTGGCAAGAACCATAAGCAGAGGGGGCTCCCCGTCGAACTCCAGGAATCTGGTAAGTAAGGAGGGCTCGCGTCAGTGCCGAGTGCAAAATTACGGGGGATAAGTCAATCCGGTCGACGAAACACCCAACGAGTGCGTGAACAAGCTCCTGCAGCGACAGCTTCGTTCTAGGGTCTAATATTTCTTGTCTCCATTAACTAATTGTTAGTTACCACAGTGAACTTAAAATGCGGCCTCTCCACCGGCAAAGCCAAAGCAGGCCTGACCCCTGGCGAACGGAGTTACCGGTGCAGCAAATTGGAAATGTCAACTTTTTCGTTTGTCACTTGTGCTTCATTAGGACACGCGGAAACAATGGCATATTTGCGACACGAATGTCCGTGGCGTTTGAAATTGATCAGTCTGCGGCGCTGACAAAGTCCTCACCCGAGATAGCGGAAGGACAGCCACGACGCGCTGACGTACGCGACGGATAGGCACAGGAACCAGCGTGCCGGAGAGTTGTCGGGCCTTCCCTCGAGGTCGCCGCCGGGCCCTTTTCAGAGTAGCGTCAGAGAGAGAGAGAGAGAGAGAGAGAGAGAGAGAGAGAGAGAGAGAG
>NW_026267241.1:1869-9787 GCF_000697945.3 Frankliniella occidentalis
AATATTTCAATTTTTTCTACATTTTTCTGGAAAAGATTCGGTTTTTTTTTTTAATTTGCGTGGGAGCGGGAAGCCCTCTCTCTCTGTCTCTTGAAATTGCCCGAGCTGACGCCCTCCCTTCTGTGCTGCCAGGGACTCGATCCAGCTCGTGTGCGACACGATGAAGCGCCAGATCATCTCCCGGGCGTTCTACGGCTGGCTGGCCTACTGCCGCCACCTGCGCACCGTGCGCACCCACCTGTCGGGGCTCGTGTCGCCGTGCATCGTGTCGGCCGACGAGCCCAACGACGCGCGCGCGGGCGTCACGCCCGAGCGCTGGGCGCAGCTCGACTGCCGCGAGGAGCTCTTACGGCTCGCCTACTTCGGCGGCGTGTGCCACGACATCCGCAAGCAGGTATGTTGTGCGGCTGTTGTGGTGCTGGCTTGTCCCGCCCACAGTTTTCATCGCAAGACGACCCCCTGACTCACTGCCTCGCCTCCCTCGCCTCGTAGGTCTGGCCGTACCTCCTCGGCCACTACGTGTTCGGCTCGACGGCGGACGACCGGCGGACCCTGGACGCCACCACGCGGCAGAGCTACGAGACGACCATGTCCGAGTGGCTGGCGGTGGAGGCCATCGTGCGCCAGCGTGACAAGGAGACCATGGCCGCCAACTTGGCCAAGTTGAGTTCCGAGAGCACCTCGGGCGAGGCGCCGCCCCCGACGCCGAACCTGCAGCACGACCTCAGCAACGACGTAAGTTCCAAGACGCCGGCCGTGCAGCAGCCGTGGTAGGCGCAACCAGCGTAGAAACCGACAGCTCACTCTACCCTTCCGGCAGGTCTTCGAGGACAACGTCAGCCTCTCGGACGACGACAACGACCCCGTGGTGGTGGACGGCGAGGAGGCCGCTGGGCAAAACGACTCGCAGGACACTTCCGGTAGGTCAACCTTCCGACCACTAAGTTGAATCGACGTTGCGTTGCACCTCAGGCCAAGCCCCTGCGGTACTCGGGGTAGGCCACGCGCTCGCCACGCGTGCGCAGCGGTCGGCCTATCCCCTGACCCGCAGGCGCCCCGGCGCACGGCGCAGGGTCAGAGTGAGCAGCAGTGAGCAGCGCCGCCCGCCGACGACGGCCAATATTTCTTTCCTTCCTTTTTTACAGACGCCCCTGATAGCCTCGCGACGGCGGCCGCCGCGGCAGCGACTGTGGCAGCTGCCCCGACTGGCGCGGAGGTGTCGTCCTCGGCCGCTGTGGCCGCGGCCGCCGCGGGGGCGGTGGCAGTGTCGGTGGCGCCGCCCGCCTCTGCCGAGGGGGAGACGGAGGTGTGTTTCTATCTATACTGTCCAGGTCGTTTTGGTCGCGGACTGTGACTGACAGCTTCTCTCCTTCCCCCTCCAAGGACGTGGATCAGCCCGAGGCTGAGGAGTCCGCTGGCGTGGAAACCTCTTCGCCCACAGCTGAAAGCGGCGAGCCGGAGACGGCTGAGGAGTCCGTGGAGCAGGCTGCTGCTGCTCCGGAGCAGGCGGAGGCCGAGGCCGTGGTCCCCGCTGAGCAGTCAGCTGATCCAGCGGCGCCTGCGGCAGCGGGAGAGGGTCAGCAGGCTGAGCAGCAGGTGGAGCAGCAGGCAGAGCAGCAGATGGAGCAGCAGGCAGAGGCCGCGGAGGACCTGACGGAGGCCGCCAACCTCGCGGCCGAGGCCCAGGACTTGGCCGAGGCGCCGCTCATCAACTATGCGGCCGCCAAGATCGTCATGACAAAGCCCTCCGTGGACGCCTTCCCCGAGGCCGAGAGGACGGAAGACACGACCAACAAACTGGCGGGGACGAGCCAGGGCAATCGGTCCAACTGCGTGTCTCCCGCGTCCAGCCAGGGAGGCGTATACTCGGTAGGTTTACCGTCAAATTAACTTTCCCTATTTGGTTTCGTGACTGCACGAAGTGTTGATTGCGGACCTATTCTTTGCAGACGGAGCTGCTCGAAACCTTCGGCCTCAACATCCACCGCATCGACAAGGACGTGCAGCGGTGCGACCGAAACTACTGGTACTTTACGACTGACAACCTCGAAAAGCTCCGGAACGTTATGTGCACCTACGTGTGGGAGCACCTCGACATCGGGTACATGCAGGGTATGTGCGACCTCGTGGCGCCACTACTCGTCATTCTGGACGACGAGTCCTGCACGTACGCTTGCTTCTGCCGCCTCATGGACCGCATGGGAGCCAACTTCCCCAACGGTGGTGCCATGGATACACACTTCGCCAATATGAGGTGACAATTATTTACCTTGTCATTGACTGTATTTGCTCTTCAGGGAGTTTTTAAAATTATTTATTCTTCCCGCTGTCGCAGATCTCTCATACAGATTCTCGATTCAGAAATGTTTGAGTTGATGCATCAGAACGGTGACTACACCCACTTTTACTTCTGTTACCGATGGTTCCTTCTGGACTTTAAGAGAGGTGAGTCGTCCAAGTCTGAAAGGCGTGCGCACCCGATCTAAGTGGCAAGCGGGAAGTCCGCTCTGCTGCTGAGAATTTGTCAACAACGTGGTCCTGGCTAACTTTCCCAACTCCTGGTTGCTCACCCCTCTGTGTACGCCGCTTTCCAGAGCTGCTGTACGACGACGTTTTTAGCACCTGGGAAACCATCTGGGCCGCCCAGCACGTCGCCTCCTCCAACTTTGTTCTCTTCATTGCCCTCGCCCTGGTTCAGACATACCGGGACATCATCCTATCCAACTCCATGGATTTCACCGATATAATCAAATTTTTCAATGGTAAGTGCCTTGTCGTCTGATTTCCCTCCTGTTTTATTTTTCACAAAATAGCAGCGGGTCTAAAAGAAGGTGAAATTCTTGTCTTAGAAATGGCGGAGCGGCACGACGCCAAGGCCGTTCTTGCACTCGCCAGAGATTTGGTGCTTCAGCTTCAAACTTTGATCGAAAATAAGTGAAGGGCGTCGAGTCAAATACTGGTTTTCTTCTGAGCATCTTCTGCAAAATATTTGTGTTTGTTGTCTTTGATGGTTTGTTTGGGTCGAATCTTTGACTACTCTTCAGTGTGGTTTGTCAGTCTTCAACCATGTTCCAAATCGATAAATGCTCCTGTTGCACCAAGTTTGTCCCCATATTTGGTCCTTCTCAAATACACCATTCCTCTTGTCTTGACATTTTAAAACTAACAATGTCTTGTGACAAAGGTGCTTGTACATTGTTTGTAAGTACAATTGTGGAGACTGGATATTGCGTGTTCAAATATACCGATTCCTGCTGGCAGGAAACCTGGTATATCACGCTTGAATTTATGTATCTTTTTATTTGATCAGCGGAAGGTCGTTTAAGCAGTGATGTAGAAATAATTCGAGTTTGTATTACAAGAATGCAATGCGGTCGTTTTCTTGTAACACATTTTATTTACTCTGTTGGTTGACTTTAAAAATAGCTAGATTTTTTGCTTGAAATTGCGCTCTTCATTCAAAAATTAATTATAAAAACATTACTTTGCAAAATTTTGAATGTATAGCCCTTTGTTTGCTATTTTTATGTGAGTATGAATTGTTTACATTCCGTCGAGATACAGACCAGGAGGTTCGTGGGGCGTATAACGAACGCCTCGTCCCGTAGGACACACGATCCCTGGTAGGACGAGGACCTGTCTGCCCGTGTGGCCGTAGGGGGCCGCGCGGTGCGAGAGGTTTGCCTACCTAACGGGTTGTCTGCGAACCCAACTGTCCTTCAAAAACACGCCTCTGTAAGCTCCCGAAGTATTTTTAACTCGGTCAAAAATCACCCTGCATAAAACTTTTGGGTGACCGGATTCAAAGTATAATTTCCTGGTCAAGTACTTCTCGTGACCAAAACGTTTTTGACCCTATTTTCTTCATGTTATGGTTGATTACTTTCGTGTACCTTGAGTTGTGATGATACTTTATTATTACCTTAATTGAATTATTTTTGATACTACTCTGTATCTATTTTCCTTTTATATTTTATTTTATTTTTATGATCTTTGTTGTAGTTTGTTAATTGTTGTCTTGTTTGTTTGTGGTTGTGGGCATGCCTTGAGTTTCGTGCACTCTGCTATATATCAATTTAAAATTGTTGTTCCTCTCTCTCTTACAATTTTAAACATAATTCTATAAAGATATTCCCATACATATATTTCTTCAAGCCACTAAGAGTTTTTCAACACTATTTTTTACAAAAGTGTTACGAAAATTTCATGTTACTGACCGTGACATTGTACATACGTACATAATTATTCTTTGTCAACTTTCTTTATTTTTTGACTCGATTTGATGTTTGTATGCCAAACTAGTCAATTAGTCAGATAGTCTGTAAGGAAACTCTGTGATTATGTAAATATATTTCTCATGAAACTGCTGTGTGTACAGACGTTTGTTTTATGGGCAGGAATCTTTTAGAGTTTCCTAATACGTGTGAATGTTTTATTTTTCCATTGTTTTAGCTTTGTGTGCCAATGAGTATGTGTTAATTGATTATAAATAAACCCTTATATTTGAATTTTGACAAATTCACAGAGCAGTAAGAGATTATATTTTCCTCTAAGTTGATCCGTAGATTCTGGTACCTTCAAGAAAGGTCGTGTCAGGTTTAGTGATTTGGCTCAAAAGTGTGGCAACTCAAATAGTTTACCATTAACTTTTGCTACAACCTCATAAGCAGTCAAGTTAAGGGGTAGCAAAAATTCCTATTCTTGGAAAACTTGGAATTGCATCAATTTAGTACGTTGATTCGTTTTTTTTTGACATAGCCAATTATTTAGAAGTAGTCACTCCCTTTGTGTTTATGGTAACAGATTGTAGTGCCATGCAAACCAGGCAACTGACGGGGTGCAATATCCCTTCAAACATTTTGCTGGGTATATTTTCCATTGAGATTCTCATGCCACAAATCTTATTGGAACTGTTTCCGAACTTTATAATTGGTCTCAATACAATTTTATGAACGAAGTGGAATTATGCTTCCACATATTGTGCCCTGTTTGTAAAACTGGGTCGGCGTTAGTTATGTGTCAATCCAATTACTGAGAATTTCTAGTCCAAATATATAAGTCGTTCTTGAATGCATCTCACTATCTTCATTGTATACTATAGCTTTTATCGCCTTTTTGTCCAGTATTGTATGCATTAATGAATACATCACCTACTACTTATATTAAGATGACTGATACTAAAATTACATTATCCTTTGTACATAACGAACCGTGGACATTTGCATTTTTCACTTGCGTTTGTTGATATGTTAACTCAGATTTTTTTTTCATCCAACTAGTTTGAAGTAAAGAAGAAATTAGATATTTAGACGAACATGTAATATGTGAGAATTTTAATCCGCTGCAATTCGCTGGTTACTTCTTACTTCAACTTACACCCATGAGGCAAAAACCTACAAAACTCATAGAACAATTTCGATTAAGTCACAGACGTTTGTGTGTAAAATTTTATTCTGTGTACCAAGAATGAGCGTGAACTTACAATTAGTTATGGTGCGCCTTGTTCATCTTCTTTGAAGACTAATAAACCATATCTCGTTATTTTCTATTTACTTCTGTCTTATTCCTGATGGGTTTTGGTTTTGAACTTGATTCTGCTAACTTGTCATTGAAGTTGTATCTGGAGTAAAATCACCAGCTGCGTCGTGCTGACCGATATCATCTGCAATGCGGAAAACCGGGTTGAAATTCAGCTCAATTTCTTATTACGCTTTATTTTTCATTTTTTTTTTTGCAGTATGAAAACGCACCGCCTGAATAGTTCTTCGGTCTAAGGGTACGCAGCTCATTGCTTCACACCGTACAGCAAGGTGCGCTACCTGTAACCTCAGCACCTGCAGCTGCAGCAGACGTAAGTGGTTTTAAAGTTAATTTAAACAAAAAGGAGAGGGAGAATCAACGTCAAAATACACCATGAGAGAAGGGACACGTGCGGTGCGGCTGCGATACACCTCTGGTCTGGTACAGGTGCGATACACGTGCGGTGCGGGTGCGATACACCTCTGGGGCGGGTGCGATACATCTCTGGTGCGGGTGCGATTCACTTCTGGTGCGGGGTGCGATACACCTCCTCTGGTGCGGGTGCGATACACCTCTGGTGCGGGTGCGATCCACGTTTGGTGCGGGTGGGATACACCTTTGGTGCGCCACACGTGCGGCACACGTGTCGTGCCGCGGGGCCGTTTGCGGCCGGCGCGCACGCAACACGGACCTCTTTATAGGCGCGCTCCGATAGGCCGGGCGAGTTGAGCGTGTCGTGGATAATCTCCAGCAACTTGTCCGACTGGAACAACAATCACACGTTATGGCCGTGCGCGTCTCCAGCGAGCCGTGCCTCCAGCAGCGGAGCAGCCAGCTAAACACGCGTAACTTTTTACTAGAAAACTACTTTTTACTAAATAACGTTTTACACGTACCGTAATTACGAGTACCCTTACTGTAATACTATCGGAAAGACGTTTTGTGGTGCTAAGAAACCGTTCTGTAATACTAAAGATTTTTTGATGATGTACAACAGCACAATACTTGAGTAGTTTAGGCAAATTTTCTTCTAGTAAATAGTTGAGGAAAAGTCTTTCACAATCTCCCTCCCCTCCCCTTTTCTACTTCTTCCTTTCTCCCTCTCCCCCTCCCCCCCTTTTTCCCCTTTCCTCCCTTACCTCACGTTGCGCCTCGTGGCAGGACGACAGGGTGATGCAGATCTCCAATACGGCCAGCAAGGGCCACACGGGGTTGACCACGGTGCTGGCGTTGCGGGCCGCGAAGTTGAACACGTTGTAGAATTCGCAGATGGACTCGATCGTCACCGCGGCCACTGCCACTGCCACCTGAGAGAGAGAGAGAGAGAGAGAGAGAGAGAGAGAGAGAGAGAGAGAGGGAAAGAGGGAAAGAGGCATAAGGAGTAAAGACGAGAGAAAAGCGAGCAGTACGTTAGATGTAAACACTTCGTATGTCTTTGGCCTCTGCGGTTCACATACACAGTCCGCACCCCAGCCCCAGCCCCTTCACCGCCGCACCATCATGCTCCACCGGGCCTCCAAAGGCACCCCCGCCCTTACTCATCTCCCTCTCTCTCTCTCTCTCACCCCCTCTCTCTCTCCCTCTCTCTCTCTCTCTCTCTCTCTCTCTCTCTCTCTCTCTCCCCCTCTCGCTCCCTTTAGCTCCCTCTATTCCCCCTCCAGCCGGTGGCCATACGCTCCGCGCTCTAGAGGTAGAGTGCGACTTCCTGTTTTCCGCGAAAACAAAATAGCGGACGCGGTGCTGGTGCGTGCGAGTGATCCCGCCCTGCCCGGCTAGGCGTGGCGTGGCGCGGTGCACTGAGGCGGACTCCACTTCGACAAAGCTTTGTGTCGCTTCTTTTCGTTCTCAACAAGTTACGAGCAGGGTCTTGTTCTTCTTGGCACCCGGTGCGAAAAAGGGGGAAGCAGGGGAGAAGTGGGGAGGGTCCGCCTGCTCCTTATGGCCTCGGGGTCGAGGTGGCAGGGCGGGAAATAAAAAATAAAAAGGTCCTGTTACCTGGAGGAAGGTGGAGTCGGCCGCGGCGCGCACCGTGTCTGAGATGTCCATGTGGCGCCGACGGAGCCGACGCCACAGATCCGTCTTCCAGTTCTCCTGCGAAAAGCGGAACATACGTCGATCTGTTACACTGAGCCGCTGCTGCCCCGGGGGTGGGCGGCGGGGCGGTCCGGAGCCAGTCGGGCGAGGATCGGGGAGGGGGTTTGGGAAGGTGGTGCAGGATCAGCGGGGAGCACTCCGGGAAATGGTAGTTCGTCAAGTCTCATATCCAGCCGTCTGTCTTAGTTACTCGCAGCAGCGGCGGCGCAGGCCGTAAGTGATGTGAAGCATCGGTTCAACACCGGCGTGCTGTGTACCACGCCCTACACCGCACGGCACGTATCGTCCAAACGGGCCAACGGCA
>NW_026267241.1:14292-15546 GCF_000697945.3 Frankliniella occidentalis
AGAGAGAGAGAGAGAGAGAGAGAGAGAGAGAGAGAGAGAGAGAGAGAGAGAGAGTTTGCATTGAATTTGAATTATTGAGGATACTCAAAAAGGGCTGTAGAGCCCCACTACATGAGCACCCGCTCTCTAATAATACATAAATTTAATGCTTTAAACTGACTTAACTACAGGATAGAGTACAGAACACGAACAATTGACACTTCACAGCATAAATGATTAGATTCAAATAGTCAAGTTTTCAAGTGTGTGTGTGTGTGTGTGTGTGAGAGAGTGAGAGAGAGAGAGAGAGAGAGAGAGAGAGAGAGAGAGAAAGAGTGAGAGATAAAGCGTTGGTGAAGAGAAACAAGAGGCACATGATTCTTGCATAGTAAGAGCCTCGACAGGCAGGAGCACGGCTGGAGAGAAAAGCAGGCGACCCTCTTCTCTCCCCGTCGATTTTTGAACCTATTACAGTAAATTGGTGTCTCACTCAATTTGTTCCGGGGCGGGCCGAGCAGCGGGCCCGCGAGGCGGCGGCCGGCCGGGCAGCAGAGCGCTGTCCCTAGAGAGGTCGGAGCGGTACTTTCTCATTCTCCCCCCTCCCCAACCCCCGCCACTTCCATTCTACTCCTACTCGTTCCATCTCCCGCGCGGACACTCACTGCTGCATTGCAAAGTTCCGAATAACTTTTAATTGCGACCCTCTCCCTTTCTCGCTCTCTCTATACGCACTATATCCCCGCTCTCTCTTTCTCCATACGCACACTTGCCTCTCTCTCTCTTTCTCGCTCTCTCTATCTCCATACGCACACTCGCCTCTCTCTTTCTCGCTCTCTCTATACGCACCCGCTCTCTCTTTCTCCATACGCACGCTCGCCTACCTCTTTCTCCACGCACCCACGCCTCTCTCGCTCACTTTCGCTCTCTCTCTCACTCGCTCACTCCCTCCATCGCTCTCCCTCTCTCTGTCTCTCTCTCACTCCACGAACCAGCTCACCTCGCGCCCTGAGGTGCAGGGTGATCGCGCGCGCCAGGGTACGCCGCCGGAGGAAGGTGGCGAGGTACACGATGCCCCACAGGGCGTGCCGCACCATGGACATCAGCCCGAGCGCGTCGTAGAAGAAGTTTGTGGCCTTCGCCTCGCGCAGTGCCATGCGACTGGGCCCCGGCGCCGGCCTTGTGCTTGTGCTCGGGCTCGGGGATGGCTGGATCGACGGGTCATCCTGTTCGGGGACAGAGAGAGAGAGAGAGAGAGAGAGAGAGAGAGAGAGAGAG
>NW_026267241.1:15596-22223 GCF_000697945.3 Frankliniella occidentalis
AGAGAGAGAGAGAGAGAGAGAGAGAGAGAGAGAGAGAGAGAGGGGGGGGGGGAAGGATCCTCGTTAGTGTTGAACGCCGATCACCGGGACGATGGTCACGGGAAAGTTCTCCCACAGGGAGCCGCCACGTGTGGGAGAACGACGGAGGCAGCGAGTGGTGGGGCGGCGCGCCCAAGGGGGTAGGTGTGGTGGGCGGGGTCCCTGTCGAGGTGGCTCATGGCCTCCGTGGCGGCAGCGGGCGGCAGCAGCAGCGCAGCGGGCAATATCATTACCGTGATGTGACGATGAATCATGTCCCATGACTCGGCCCCACCCCTCATGCTCATGGAGCTCACCCCGCCACGCCCCGCCGCGTCCCGCCACCCTCCGCCCTGCCCCACTGTGCCATGGGATCGACAGCAACCTCCACCGAAACGACCGTATATAGCTGCCAATGGCGTAGGTCGGGCGGGGCTGTCCGGTTTTGTGCCATCGGCCCGGTGCATGTTCACATATTTTCAGCACTGCTGCCGTTTATTCATGTACCTCGCATGCAAGGGCGATGCGCCCTAACGAAAGAGTCCGATCTGCTTTGCTGCCAAACCAAAAGAGTTCGATCTGCTTTCAGCGCTCGTCGACCGCTCCGCATTAAACTCTGTGGTATCTCGAAGCTTGAGAGGAAAAGGGTATATATTTTAGGGTGTACACATTTCGCAAAGGACAGGGTAACAGGCTAGTCTCTTTATTTTGCGGTTATTCAAAATATCCGAGGACTTATAGCCCTTTATCGCCGAAAAGCAGATCGAACTCTTTTGATTTGGCAGCAAAGCAGATCGAACTCTCACCAAGGGGCCTCTCCGTGCGTCCGCCTCGCTTAATTGGTCGGGATCCCGCCAGGCTTGAGGTGCAGCACGTTGAGCAGTATCAGCATGCTGAGCTGCAGCAGCAGCATGCTGAGCAGCATAGTGTCCGGGACCAGCCGCACGACCCGTGTTTAGGGCTGGCCGCCCCGTCGACCAGCGAGTGTACTTAGAGGCATTCTGCCAAGGCTTTCCCTCCCCAACCCCTTTTAGCTGGCAGGTCCACCTGCACCATTCGAATTAAGGGTGCTGGCTATGGCGCCAGGGCTGGTTTAGAGCATGGAGGTGTGTGAGGGGGGGGGGGGGGTCGGAATTACCACATCTCCCGTTTTCCTGTCGCCCTTCCTCCTTCCCATTTCTTGAACCTAAAAGCACTCACCTCCACAAAACGCACGCGTTTACTAGAAATGAAGCGAATAACTTGCGTAGGAGATCCATCAGAAAGTACGTCCGTCACTCGCTCTTACGAACCAGACGATTCTCGGCGGGGTCTCATAGCGCCCGACAACTAGGCAAAATTATTGTCTGCGGTGCATTGGTGTACTGCGGGATGGCCTACCCCGAGTCTCGCGGGCGCTGAGCTCGCCTCATTTGCCGAATGACAACGAGGAAAAACGGACGTACTTTTTTCGTACGGTCCTTGATGCACATATTGCTGCTCACCTCATCGTCCATGGTGGTGAGGGAGAAGACGAGGAGGGGCAGGTACACGCCGCACAGCAGGACGAGGGAGTAGGCGGCCCAGGCCAGGTCGGCGCGCAGCCGCACGCAGCCCCTGGCGTTGCGCTCCACCCGCATCGGCAGCATCCCCACGCACCGCGACCACCACAGCGGCGTCGGCAGGAGCAGGGCAAAGGGGTCCAGGTCGGGCGCCAGGTCGGGCGCCGGCACCGGCCCCGCGGCGGCGTCCTGACCCGGCCCGTCCCACGCGCTGAACGGGGCCGCCTCCAGACCCGCCGGCCGGGCCGGCGCTGCAAGGCAGAGGTTGTGGCCGCCATGATCATCTCACTCATGAATGGCGAATAATAGCAGTGTCCAAAAAAGAGTAGCTACCTGAGTATTTTTTTTTTAATGACAGGGATGGAACAAAAACATTTATGTACAATCCCTGACTCCGACGGACTCCGACAGACCCCAGATCGGTGGTTTTAGACTTTCCACTCCCCTGAAATGCGCTCCTCAAAAGAAAAGACTATGGCGTCTCCGGGGAGTGCCGCGCCCTCATCCTTCAGTTCAGCGCGCGCTTTATGCGCTCGCCGTGAATGTGCGATGAGCGCGGCGCGAGCACCCCAGGCTGATGGGAACGACCCGACTGGGAGTGCCACATCTCGAGGCAGTACTACTTCTACTACCCACTACCCACCCGTACCCCGGGCCTGTCTTGTGGAGCGACACGTCAGGGAGTATGCCCATTAAAGTAGGCAGCCGTGCGTTAATAAGATTTCGTGTTCTAACTTTAAAATAGAATTCAAAAAATGTCGAATATTTTTCTGTGTTGAAACCGACATCGGTGGTATCGCAATTTTCAAAATTCGTAGATCCACAGTTTTTACCCCAAAATGTTAAAATTATATCCACAAATTTTGATTGAGTTCCGTGTGTCAGGAGGGCTACAATACGACACAACGGTATGCGGGTTTGAATACTCGCCACGTCCATCCATGGGGCTTCAATGCCCCTTAGGCAAACCCGCAACACGGCTGTGTAGTAGCACACCCGACTTACGGTACACAGAGCAGTACAGCCCGATGTGAACAATCGTTAAACAAAAGCACCGTGTCTTCCTGGGAGTACCCCACCATGCCAGATAGTACCCCCCGGCCGGGGAGGGATAGCCCAGTCTTCGGGATGGCATTATCAAACAAAACTATCTCGAATCTCTATTGAAACTTCCACAGCGGGTGGCTGACCTCCCGGCCCGTAGGTCTCGCTGCCGGCCGGCGCGGACGTGACCGCCATGGCTGCCGCGGCCGCTGCTGCCGCCGCCACCGCAGTCGCCGCTGTCGGCGCTTTTGCACTGCCCTCTATCCGCTCTGAGCGGGCCGCTCTATCAGCCGATCGTTCGCCGCTCTTGTCCGCTCACTGCCGCCGCCGCCGCCGCTGACGCTCCCGGCTCATCGCTCGACCCCCTGCCGTCCTGTGTCGGCGTCGCCCTCCCCCCTCGGCTCGACCGCAGCCAAAGCAGGGCGAAGCAGGGCGAAGCAGGGCGCGGCCGCCAGTCAGGCTCTGCTGCAGACGACAAGGGCTCTGCCAGCCGAGCGGCGCGGCACGGCACGGCGTGGCAAATTAGTGTGCACTCGCCGCATCGCCGCGCCCCGCCGCGCCCCGCCACGCCCCGCCACGCCTCGCCCCGCCCCGCCCCGCCCGTGCCGTCAACAAAGCGGCCCCGGCGGTGCGTCGACTAACGATGCCACAACAGCTGCCGCCCCGTCGTCACTTGTCACGCGGGTGTGTGTTTTCGTGACGGGCGGCCTCGTCACGCCCGACCCCGACCCCCGTCAAGGTCACGCCCCTCCGTTTGGCATTCCTCGCCGTGCTTCATTTTTTTTTAACGCGGCCCGAGACCGAGGGGGGCCGGGGGCGAACACCAAATATCCTGTACCCAGTAATACAAAGGTAAGCAAAGGAAAAAAAACACACACAAAAAAAAAACTAATACATTGAAAAAATCGAAAAAGAATATGCTCTAACACCTTTTCAATGTTCTACTAACTGCACTACCTACAGCTTTTATAAAGGCACTAAAGTTGCCGAAAATATCAATTCGGGGGACCAGTGGCGCCTGAAACTGAAAAGGCACTGTTTTACTTAGGCCTCTAAACAGGCATTAGGTGGCACCCTTTCTCACGTGCACATGGAGATACACATAGGAATACAATTCCAAATACACTTCAAAATACAAGGGAAATACGAAAAGTACACCTTTTGACGAGCCCCCCGGGCGGCGAGCGGTCTGGTCTGCTTCCTTCGCACTCTTTCTTCATGGACCGACGCCATGGGCGCCATGGGCCTGATGTATTATTGAGTCGCTAGTGTTATTACCTTCCCTATGGCGAGGTGCGGGCGCTCCCGACCGTGGCCCTCCCATGGCCCTCCGCTTGCGCTACTGGTCGGCCCCACCCAGCCCCATCCTGCCACACCCCGCCCCGCCACACCCCGCCCCGCTGCGCCCCGCCTTCTTGGGCCAGAGGCGGGATAAACCCCAAAGCCGGAGCATTAAGATTACATCCGAAAGCAGCAACAACTTTAAGGCGTACGCAGCAGTATGGTAAAGTCCACCGCAAGAAGGAAGGCGTGAGGCAGTGCCGCGGGAGTGGCCCGGGCCCGCGCTCCGCCACGCCACGCCGCCCGGAGTGGCCGGCGCCCTCCTCCAACGAAAAATCAGAGATACGCCCGCACGTCAGCCAGTCTGTTTCGGTAAACATCTCAGTGATTCATATGTTCAGGAATAGCGTTTTCTTTGCCCTCTAGTTCAACTTATTATTTTTTCTGATTTTGTTTTAAGAAAAATGTTTATTGAACTGAGTTTTTGGAGCTCGGTCATTGATAAACCTCTGTCGCCGCGGCTGAAATTATCTTTCATAAAACTTTAACTGTAGTCATGTGTTTCCAAGAGGCGACGTCGCTCGCGGATAGTAGTTTGTCCTCCGCACTCTGCACGCACGCGCGGTAAGGACGAGTTCAAAACAGACAGAGCGGGCGGGTCGGGGGAGGAGGAGGAGGGGATCACACACGCGCGTGGTTTGCAGAGTACAGGGCGGTGGCGGCGGCGTACCCACGCGCTCTAAACTTTTATCTATTAAACATTGTGTCGTAGCAGGAGAGAGGATGTGAAATCCCTTTCCCGCGCTCACGTACATCGAAAAAGCAGAGAGAGAGCAGAGAGAGAGCAGAGAGAGAGCAGAGAGAGAGAGAGAGAGAGAGAGAGAGAGAGAGAGAGAGAGAGAGTGGAGAGGGATGGAGATAGGAGGAGAAAGGAACGTCCCCCGGCAAAGTTTCTTTGAGAAATTCTCGCCATCTGGTTATATAGTTTTCCCGAGCGCCCGCCCTGGAACCTGCTGATGCACGAGGAGACAAACTTCTGTTACGTTTGTGCCGCTTTCAGTCGCATCTCGCGCACACATGTCGGCGGGGAACGCCGGCCGACCCGCTGTCGCCCCCCTCAAGCTCGGCGTGTGCAGAATTGCGCATTTTCCTCGCGTTTCCCATTTGCCCGCTGCCGCGGGGGTGTCGCGCAGTCGAGCGCCGGCAATGAAAGACAGCATGGCGGGGACATGGCGGACAGGTGCTGCTGCCCGCCCCGCCCTTCGGACAGCATGGCGTGGACAGGTGCGTAGCGAGAGCGTTGCTTTCAATCTGATATAGTGGTGCCCGGTCCCCGCGCCCCTATGGCCCTCCGGCACCAGCCCGCCTACGCCGCCCCCACCGCCCCTAGGCACCACCCCCTCCCGCACCCGCACGCTCCGCCGCCCCGTCCTTGCCCACTCCTTTATGCCTCAGGAAGGCGGTGACAGTGGGAGGGACCGGGAGGCGAGAGGGGAGGCGCGGGAGGACTGATAGTAGGCAGTCCGATGGGCAGCGCCGATAGCCGGAATCACGGGGTAGAGAGGCCTGTGAGGCTGGAGGGCAACGTGCCGATGGGCACCGGTGAGCAGGAGCACAGAGTACTCTGAGCCGAAGAGCGAGTGGTGAGCTACCTGACAAAGAGGCAGCACGGTGGAGGCCAGTGAGGCTGGAGGGCGCCGTCCTGATAAGCACCGGCGAGCAGGAGCACAGAGTACCCAGAGCCAAAGAGCGATTTGTGTGTGAGCTACCTGAGAGGCGGCACGGCGGAGGCCTGTGAGGCTGGAGGCTGGAGGGCGCCGACCTGAGAAGCACCGGCGAGCAGGAGCACAGAGTACTTTGTGAGCAGGAGGTGTACATGCAGCGTCGGTACTGCCTATGCCGCCGGTGAGCGTTGTGAGGGCGAGGGCCTGGTCCTGCTACGGGCGGCTGCGCTGGGGACGAGGCGTTCGGGCGAACGGACTTACAAGCGTTACCGCTGGGCGCACTCCGCCCCGCCCGCCCCACCCCGCCTTGCCCCTTTCTGCCCGGCCCTGCCCTGCCTTGCTCTTTGGTTGTGGCGTCGTTACTTGCCGCTTGAGCCTCAAAGGGCCCCAGCACGCTCCAGCCAAGGGCCTCCTGCCTTGCCTTCTTGGTCGGCTAGAGGCGGCGGACCAGCCGGCCGGCCGACCAGCTAGCCAGCCAGTCAGCCAGCCAGGGGGCGAGAGTCGGTAGTTATGCCTGTAATGCTGATGATGATGTAATCCAGGACAACAAGCTGGGCCTGGCGGTGTGGCCAGCTGGCCCGCCCCCTTACAGCTCCCCTAACACCCCTCAGAACCTTCCTCCCCCCCACCCCCCGCCGCCGCAGAGGCAGGCAGTCACTTTTAAAACAATCAACAAATGGAGACGGAGAGATCGCGCGCGGCAGGCGTGGCGGCGAGTGGGGGTGCAGAGGGTGGCGGGAAGGGGTGAGAGAAGTAGGGGGTGTGTGTCGGAAGGAGGGGGATGGGGGACAAGATCACTCCCATACGCACATACAGGCCGGGCCGGGCCGGGCCGGTCGCTGGAGAGGAGGGGGACGAGTGAGGTAGACGCACCACGTGGGTGCGCCAGAGAGGGGGAGGGAGAGAGCGAGAGCGCGCAAGCGCGTAAGAAGCAGCGGGGGCAAGCGAGAGAAAGGAGAGAGGGCGAGAGAGAGCGAGCGCTATAGGAGGGGCAGAGGCTGTCGAGCGAGAAAGAGAGA
>NW_026267241.1:22273-24639 GCF_000697945.3 Frankliniella occidentalis
GCAGCGAGCGTTGTCGAAGGCAATGAATTTTTTTATAGGACAAATTATGACTGAACACCGCGTCATCCAGGATGACGATCATCACGCTTTGCCAATATTTTTGACGATCATGATGATGTTTGATGATTCCGCGCTTAATGGATTATTGGCAAGTTTGCCATTTAGAAACGCATACGAGTGTTGCTTTTAACACATACAATACAATTGGTTTTGGAGTAATCGTGTTTTAGAGTAATTTTTTTTTTTTTGCAAAAAACGTGAAACTGAAACGTTGTTAACGCCGTTGTTTTATCAGCCTTATCTCTTTACATTTTGACGACCGAGCCAGTAGTTCTTGCTTAGGTTGA
Organism: Frankliniella occidentalis; assembly: GCF_000697945.3. Taxonomy (NCBI): domain Eukaryota; kingdom Metazoa; phylum Arthropoda; class Insecta; order Thysanoptera; family Thripidae; genus Frankliniella; species Frankliniella occidentalis. Next base: position 22,621 of record NW_026267241.1, read on the forward strand.
ATAATATTCCTTGTTATATTATTGATTCAATGACATTTACGGGCTATGACAGCGACCCGTCCCCAGTCGAAGCGCCGCATATAAATAATAAGCCTTTGTGCAAATGAGTCGATGCAGACAAGCACGGCGCAGTGTCACCACAAAAAGTGCACGAACCGAGTCCCCCACAGGCCGGTGTCGCCGCAGCCATGTTTCCGCGTCGTGTACCGCATTGCCATTTAATGGAACCCATTATTCCGTGGAAGTAATTTTCGACTGTGTGGCTGTGGAGCGCCGTAGCCAGCCAAAGCGCCATTGGGTCGCGGGCGGCAGCAGCGAGCAGTTAGTTGTTTCCTTCTGCCCCAATCTCTCTCTCTCTCTCTCTCTCAATGAACATTACTTAAAAGTTAGCTCAATAAGTGATGAGAATAGAGTGGAAAATGCAGTTCTGCAATATGAATGCTATCCGGATTATGCTGGAGAAAAGTTTTACTTTAAGTTCGTGACTCCTGACACTATTGCAAAAGCTATTAATAGTATAAAATCCAATGCAATTGGAGAGGATCAGCTGCCAGGACAGTTTATTAAGTTATGCCTGGACCAGATTATTTTTGTTCTTGAACATTTGTTTAATTTTTGTTTACAATCATCTGTTTTTCCTGAAGTGTGGAAGGCTGCAAATATCTTACCTATCCCTAAGATTAAAAATGCAGAACAATGTAAGGACTTCCGTCCAGTAAGCATCTTATGCTTCTTAGCCAAAGCACTGGAAAAAATTGTGCATCAACAAATTTCTGGTTTTCTTAATGAAACAAATCAGGTGAATGAACTACAGTCTGGTTTCAGACCAGGATGCAGTACAACTACTGCACTACTTAAAGTTTGTGATGACATCAGAAGATCAATTGACAAAAGAAGATTAGTACTGTCGGTCCTACTAGATTTCAGTAAAGCCTTTGATAAGGTTCACCATGGACTTCTAATAACAAAACTTAGAAAAATGGGCTTCTCTAATTCTGTAATATTTTGGATGTATGCCTACCTCTCAGATAGGGTCCAGAGAGTGAAAAGTGGCGATGCTTTTGTGTCTGAATGGCTGTATATTCTAACAGGAGTTCCGCAGGGAAGTGTGTTGGGACCTCTTCTGTTTCTACTGTATATAAATGACATATCTGATGTGTTCTATAAGTGCTGCTATCATTTATATGCTGATGACTTGAAAATCTACTACAGCTTTGAGTTGCCATGTTACAATGAGGCAGTGTGCAATATTAATATGAACTTGGTTAATCTTAAGGATTACATTGATTGTCATAATCTTTGCCTGAATGTTGAAAAGACACAACCCATCATATTTGGAACAGCCCAATCTGTGAAACAGCTAATGCTAAACAATGTACCGCAAGTTAACATAAATGGTACTTCTATACCTTACCAGGAGACTGCGACCTATCTTGGAGTAACTTTAGACAATACTTTGACTTGGAACCAACAATGCAATAACACCATCAACAAGATATTTAAAACCCTTAGTATTGTTAAAAGAAATTTTTGCTATCTTCCTTATAGTATAAGAAAACAGATTGTTGAGTGTCTATTGTTTCCCATTTTTGATTATGCTCTAGTTGTGTTAACAGATCTTCCTAAAACTACATGTGAAAGGCTACAAAAAGCACAAAATGCTTGCGTAAGATTTGTGACTTGTGTGCACTGGATGGACCACATTACACCATCTTATGCTGATCTGAAATTCCTCAAGATAGCTGATCGAAGAGTTTTGGCACTGTCAATTCTTATGTGGAAAGTCATGAAATCCAAATCACCTCCCTATCTTTATGAGTTGTTCAAATTCAATACCAACAGACATGGACGATCATCAGATCACAACTTAATTATACCTCCACGTAATACTACTAAGTTTGCTAACTCTTTCTGTGCCACTGCTACCAGACTGTGGAATCACTATAAGATGTTCAACTACATGAACTTTAATCAACCTCGAGCACTAAGACAAAAAGTGTTTCAAACATTACTGAACAG
>NW_026267241.1:28344-30358 GCF_000697945.3 Frankliniella occidentalis
CCTCCCTCCCTCCCTTCCCTCCCGCCTGGGCCGGGCTGCTGGCCGGGTGGGCCGGGACGGGACGCGGCCGGGCCGGGACGGCGCTCGGGTGGGAGTCTGGCTCGGTCCGCCGCGGCATCGCCACTGTCCGCCCCCGGGAGCGCGAGCAGCCCCGCGCGAGCCGCCTCGCGACACGCCACACAGCGCCACGCGGCCGGGGCGCCTCGCGCGAGCCGAGCCCAGCGGAGCCTGCGAAGCGCGCCGGGGCCATGTCCCTGTGAGGCTGGCTGGACCACGGCGGAGCCCCCCCGGGGCGCGTCCTCGGGGCCCCCCGCCGCCCCCGGGCACCCCGGGCCACCGCCAGGATGAGCATCGCGAACCCGGTGAGTTAGTTGGGACGTCGCCGTCATGCTGCGTCACCTTCTTGGGGCCGACGCCCGGCGCTGGATGCCAACTTGTTGTGTCTTGGCCGGGCGCCCTCTGTCTGTATCAGTGCTCGTGCACGCGCGGCGCGCGCGTGTGTGTGTGTGTGTGTTTATGTGTGTGTGCCTGTTTCTGTGCAAGTCTATAAAATAATAACGAACTACACGGATGCACTTCATCCTCGAGTGCTTCGGATGCGGTTTCTGTGTTTTCCTCATGCGTGCGAGTGTCAGCAGAGCCGCACTGGGCTGTCAGAGGTCAGCCTCTAATGATTAGCGATACAAACAAAGCGAACACCACCACCTGCACCACCACGTCCTCAGCCCCGGCGGCATAGTATGAGATGATGTGATGTTACCGACACGTAAATGTGAGAGCAATTAGGATTGTGACACGAAACAGTTTTCACTTAGCGTTTTGCTCGCTCGCATGTGCGCCATCCCCCCTCCCCCTCCCCCTTCCGACCCGCGGAGTGCGGCCGGCGCTCGCTCGCAACGTTTAATAAATGATGCGAATGGCCACCGCGAATTACAACACAACAACACCGTGTGGTCGTGTTTTCAAAATCAAATCGCAAACACGTTCTCTGTCGCACTCTTTTCCTGGCGCTCTCACTCTCCCTCACTCTCTCACTGTTGCCGTCTCTCTCTCCCTCCCTCCCTCCCTCTCTCTCTCTCTCTCTCTCTCTCTCTCTCACTCACTCACTCACACATGCACGCCAGCGCTGAAAACGCAAACGAAGTCCATTTGGTTATTCATTATCACGCCACACTAGTCGACTGCCACTAGGAGACTCTTGCAAAGCGCGCGAGAAAAACTTTTATTTGTGGAGTTCTTTTCGCGGAAGCAGTCGCGGGGGTGTGAGAGAGAGAGGGAGAGGTTGGGGCTGGGGTCTAGCTCGGCTGGCGCGGTGCGGCTGGTGTGGAATAGACACCGTTAGCCAAACTGTAATTTATCTCCTTGTTTCTCGCTGAAGAATGCGAGCGCGCGGGCGGGGGAGTTCGGGCTGTGCTGTGGGGGACTCCCCGAGCAGCCTCTATTCTTTCTTCCTTTAATTCAACAAGAGCCAACTCCCCCCCACCCAACGACAGTTTTATGAAAGTCCTTATTCCCCGATCCTTATTCGGCGGCGTGTGTTTCGATTCGGATTACGGGCAGCGACGACGACGGCTCCGAAGGGCCGAAGTGAGCGCCGTTGTTTGGTTTCGAGGCGTGGCGTAGGGTAGCACAGCTTGGCGTGGCGTAGCGTATCGTAGCGTATAGCGTCTCGAAGGGGCCGGCCCGGCCGATCCGATCCGAGCAGACGATTTAGGTCGCGATTTCGCTTCGGTTCGCACAGCAGCAGCAGCAGGAGCAGTGGCAGCAGCAAGGCGTTGAGGGGGCGGGGTAGGGCGGGGCGGGGCGAGTCAGCACGGTGCGGGGCGCAGCCAGCCGCGCGGAGTTGTCCGCTTACAAGGCGTTTTGGCTTACCTCCCACGTGGCGTATTCAATAGTTGTAGGATTTAGGGGCGGGGAGGGGGGTTGGAGGGAGGGTCGTAAACTCTCTCTGCTGCCGGCTCGACTGCCGCGCGGTGTGCTAAGCCAGTGAGTGGGATAGAGCGGAATCGAGCAG
>NW_026267241.1:30408-41545 GCF_000697945.3 Frankliniella occidentalis
GGGGGGGTGAGGAGGGGTAGGGTAGCGGGGCTGAATGGTCCGGCGATCACCGGGCTTAATCTTTGGCTCCTAGCAGTCGGCGCGCGGCCCTTGTTAGCGCGGGGGGGCAGGGGGGTCGCATGGGGCGCCACTGGCCACCTTGCCTCCTGCTCGTCTACTCTTTCTATACATTTTCCGCGACGTTCCCCTCTCTCTCTCTCTCTCTCTTTCTTCGTTCTTTTGCCGTGTAAGGTGGGCTACTTTGGCCCGCACCCCCTCGCCCCCCTCGCCTTCTGTCCTAACCCCTGGGCCTCTAAAACGGAATGGTGGTAATGGGATCGGACGAGTGGGTGGGCCGAGTGGATTGGCCTCCGTCATCCACGGCGGCCCGGACCCGGTCGGCCGTCGTCGTCGTGGACGCCATCATCAGCTCCGCCCTGCCACGCCCTGCCTTGCCCTGCCTCGCCTCGCCTGGCGCTAATCACGACTGCTACCCTCCTACAACGGACCTGGCGGGAAGGGGCGCAGAGGTGCAGGTGCGGGGCTGAACTGGAGAGAGCGGGACGAGAATCACAACCCGATCTCATTCACCGTTTAATTTTTCGTGTGTACGACGTTTTTCTTAACCCCCATGAAAACATAACATCACATCGCAATTTTTTTTTGCACTGCCCTGCGTGACTTTCGGAATGTGATGAGGTTTTTGTGGTGACGTCTCGTCTGCTGCAACCGTCAAATTTTTTTTCACGGTATACGAGCTTGCCCTTTTTTCTCTCTCTCCCTTTTGTTTTGCTTTGTGGTATTCTCGCTCAGCTAGCGCTGCTGCGGGGTGATGCTTCCGGCAACGCTCACACGCCTTATTGCTAACCGCGGGTGGGGCGGGGTGGGGTGGGGCGGGGTGAAGAGCGCGCAGGTGCATGTGTTGGGTACAGACGCGGAGGAGGGGAGGGGGAATCCCCATGTGTGACCAGGCGCAGCGGTGGTAGCGCTCCGACCATTTGCGTGGAATGACAGAAAGAGAGGAGGGAATCGAGGGGAAAATGAGAAATATCACGGCGAGAAACCGGCGGCGGGAGGGGAAGTGGCGGGGCAAGGGGGTGGCGCAATAGCGACGCGGCCGTGCAGGGGAAGGTCAACTAGCGACGTTTTGTTTGCGTTCAGGCAATGGGAAGAATTAAAGGGGGGAAACGGCGGGTGTTCTGGGGAAGTAATTGCTGCTTGCTCAACCAGAGCGGGTGAATTTTAATTAAACTTTATGGAAAGCCCGCTGGACTTATTGTGGCGGCGATGGCGGTGGTGATGATGATGATGATGATGGTGATGATGATGATGATAACGGCGGACGAGATCTTGTGACCGCTCGAGCGTGCGTTTGCAGCGAATTATTGTTGTCCTAGAGATCGCCGCGCCAGAGCCGCGGGCCGAGTGTTCCCTTCGCATCCCCCGCGGCACGGTGGCGGTGGCCGTTGTTGTTGTCTCTTTCTTTTTCGGCGCTTAAGTGGCATATAGCTTGCGAGATAGCTGTCCCTATTTTGGTTTATTTTCCTCTCCTAGGGTGGATTTAATGGCTTTGGAGCGCTACGCCACGCCACGCCACGGCCGCGCGGCCCAAGCCTCGCAAGACCCCGCGATAGGCGAGGGGCACCTCCCGGGGGGACTGACTGCGGGCGGGGCTACCCCCAGACGTTATGCACTCCGCAGCAAACGTTCTTAAGAGGAGATTGTGCAAGATAGAACGCCCACGGTTTTTCTCCGAATTATTTGGAAAAAAATAATATTGGCGGGAGCTCGGCGCCCGCGAGACTCGGGGTAGGCCAACCCGCAGTACACGTGCGCACTGCAGGTTAAATGTTGCCTACCCATCAGGCGCTGTGAGAGCTTGCAAGCTTGCATAAGCAGGACCGAGACAGTTGGGTCCTCCATACGTCCTTTACTGGCAAGGGTCGCTCTGTCGCTCTGGTGGTACTTCTTCGGCTGCTTGCGGGCGAAATGAAAATGTTACTGGATCTAGACTAATACTTCATTTTGTAAAAATTTACAACTCGCTCTGGATTAGCAGGATCAATGTGTCTGACCTAGAAAGAGTGAAAAAAATTTTCGTTACAAATTAGACCGACGTTTGTTTTCGTCGTCGTTCCATTTTGAGTGAGGAGTTTCTAGAACATCGCTTCTTTTTGAACGCAAAAGTCTGGCATTTTTCAAATGAAGCGATGCTCCAAAATCAATACTTAAATAGAGGGCTACATCGCGTTGTCTATTATGAGAAAAGCGACGATATTTGAGAAATGTGAAGCATTACGTCATTCGTCTGACTCCCTGCATTTCCAGTGTAATCAACCAACCAAAATTACAATTTCAAAAAAAAAGTAAAATGTAAATAAAAACCAATACGGATCCTAATACATAAATGCATTTCATTTGCATAGACATCAAAAGTTTATGTAAAATACGATTCTGTTGGTCGTATCTTGGGGTGTGCGACTGTTTACATGTTTACCGTTCGGTTGGCTTTAAAAAGAAAACAACGAGAAATGCCTGCGCGACCTTTTACCCTGACCTCGCTTTTTTTTCGGGTGGTGGTGGTGCGCTGCGGTGCGCTACGTCGTCGCGCCGTGAAAAAATGATTGCGGATCTTTTCTCTACTCCCTCCTCGCAGCGCCGCGCCCTGCCCTTCCCGCAGCAGCCGCGTGAGCTTCTCTGTAAAATTGACGACAGTGCGGCGCGTCGGAGCAGCAGCAGCAGCAGCAGCGGCGGCGTCAGGGGCGCGCCTGGCTGCCACCCTCCACCCCCGCGCCCCGCGCCTCTCCACAGCCCCGTAAGGTGGTGAGGGGTGGTGCGGCGGGGCGGGGCGGGGCGGGGCGCAGCCGGGTCGTTAAGAGCCGTGCGGGGGAGATTGTCTCCACGTACGGGTAGTTATCATGGCGCGCAGCACGAGTACGGCCCCGCGCGCTCCTATCAGACAGGAGCCGGGGTCCGCACGGGTCCGCTCACGTCCGCTCGGGTCCGCCCGGGTCCGCTCGGGAGGACCGTTTTAATCGTTCACCTCCCCCCCCCCTCCTGTCGGGGGTGTTACAGGAGGGTATTATAGAGGGTTCTATACCAACAGGAGAAGGAGAACGTGTCATATAACTTGACTCGTTTGCTGTGCGCAACCTAGTGGTTGGGAAAACCAGTCACGCGTGATCACATTAGACGCCACACCACACTAGACGTATTTACAAGGGGCAATAGCGCGCAATTTTTCTTTCGGTTTCCTTAACTCTAGTAATAGAACTATCGTCCTCCTCTATTAAGAGTGTGCCGTTGGAGACGACCGTGCGGTCTGGGTGGCGGTCTGACCTACAATCACTAACCAGCCAGCCGCGGCCCCATCTTTGCACCGAGCCAGGAGGCAAACCCGCACGCACGCATGCATGAGGTAGAATAACTACACAATTGGACGGGATTCGTTTGTGTGTGTGGAAGTAGGGGGGGGGGGCGGTCGCTTCTCCATAAAATATATTTACCTGCTTGCATTGCAAGAAAGGCAGCAGCGAGAGGGTTAGGCGCGGGAGACGAGACGAGGAGGGTGAAGTTTATTTTTCTTCATTTCCCACTTTTTGCGCCGCGCCGACGACAAACTTTTTCCCGCGCGCGGCAGTCATTCCCGCCGCCGCACTTTTGACGGCGGCCCTCTGCTGTGTGTATATATTTATGCGTTCCCAGTCACCTTTCTGGCAGCGTCGTGTCGTCGGGCTACGCGTGACGCTGTTGTGGAGAGCATGCCCCAATTGGAGCGTGGGGGATGGGTGATAGGGGCGTGGTGCTAACGGTGCAGCGGCGCGCGGCGCGGGGGGCTTCACTCACCCAGAGTGATGGCTCCCTCTGTCCTGAGCAGTCCTGGGGGACCTAAGGGGAAAGGGGGAGGGGAGGGGGGGTCTGTTGTTGCACCGTCATCCCCTAGTGGCCTGCTCCGCGCCGCTGCTGCTCCGCCCCGCCGCGGCCCCGCGAGCGCGCCTGCTCTTGCCGCCGACAATACCCCCCGTAATGGAGGTGCATTTAGCGCGACGGTCGATACCCCGCGAGTCGCCGTGAGCAGCAACCGCACAGGCCTCGGCGACCGAAAGTGTCACCAATTTTGGCCACCGCTTCTCTTTTGGTCCGTTTTTTGCGTCCTAATGGGCTCTGCCCATGCGCTGCTCGCCTGCTGCGCCTGTTTAGAAGCGATGGGATTTCGTTGCCGCTGTCCTGGTCCCCCCCTCCCCTGAAGGACTCTGCGCATCCGTGGGGAGGCCTCCATTTACGAAGGGCCTAAATGGCTGCCCTGCCCCGCCATGGCGCCACGGGAACACGCCGGGGACATGCGGCCGGGCCCGGGGAGGCCTGCCGTGCACCGGGCCTACTGGGCCTGCCTGGGGACAGTATTGCGGCCTATCGACCCGCTGACATTCGAGAGAGCAAGGGGAAGTGGGGCGAGAGGTAGTGAGAGAGAGGTAAAGAGAGAGGTAGAGAAGGGGGGGGGGGGAGAGGGGGGAGCTTTTCAATTTTCTGGAGCGGAGATGGAGAAAATATCGCCGTTCCCTCATTGCGACACGCGAACTTGCGCATTTTATGATATTTTCATTTTATGTTTACAAGTCTTTTTAATATCAAGATGCGACGTGTTCCTTTCATCTCGCGCGCCTGCCTCCGCGACCCCTACTGTGTTCCCGATGCTATGGGCCTGCTGCTTTTCGTCCCTCTAACTCCCCGCCTCCTGTCCATCTCTCTCTCTCTCTCTCTCTCTCTCTCTCTCTCTCTCTCTCTCTCTCTCTCTCTCTGCTGCCTTCATCTCTTTCCTCCCTTCCCTTCAGTTATTCCCTTTATTTCTCTGCTCTGTAGAAAGGGCCTGCTGTCGCTGTCAATGAAATGGGGTGCGTGGTGGGTGGTGGGGCGTAGCGTGGCGTGGTGTGGCGTGGCGGGGTGTGGCGTGGCGTGGCGGGGTGGTTGAGGCGCTACGGTGCGGGGCGAGTTGGGACGGGGCGAAACGTTCCATGTCCAGCTGTAGCATGGCCTAGACAGGCAGCTGCTCGAGCTCAAAGTCCCCGGCGCCGCCCCCCAGGTCCCTCTCAGCAGCGCCCCTCATCCCCATATCAGAGCCCCCCGCGCCGCCCCCTGGAGCGTCTCCCTTGTTGCGACCCCCCCCCGGTCGCAAACCCCTAAACGCCGCCGCCTCCCGAGAAACCCTCCCATGGTTTCAATGCCCCCCAAGGCTGCCAATCCCCGAAGACTGCGGCGGCCTCCCCAAAGCCTCAGGGCCTCGGGGAGGCCGCTCGGCCCGGCCGGCCCAGGGCGGCAGGCCAAGCCGCTCAGAGAGTGACCCGGAGCCCCGGGGGGGTCCTCTTTGCCGGGGCCTCCCCGGGCACCCCCGGGCCGCACGTCCCAGGGCAGGCGGGGGACGGCAGTGGACGTCGCCTCTCCAATCCGATGAAATCAAGTCGCCTCTCATTTGTCGAGGGGGAGGGAGAGGGATGCGATGTGGTGGCAGCCGAGGAACGCTGAGCTGGCACGGACGGCCCCGCCCCGCCACGCCACGCCACCCTGCCTTGCCTCGGCCACGCCGTCTTGGCTTACGGCTTTGTGTCCGTGCCTCCCTCGGGCTGTCTTGTCGTCGTCTTCGTGTCCGTGTCGGCACCAACCAGTGGGTGGGAGAGAGACGAAGGGCGAGAGAGAGGGAGGGATGCATCAGTGAGAGAGGCCGAGACAACAGACTGATAGAGAGAGGCAGGAGGCGGCGTGAGGCAGGGCCTGGAGGGAGAGGAGGAGAGAAACGGGGCGGGAGGACTGTGTGCTTGGCCAAAGGAGCTGATGACGGTCTGTCTCTCCGTTATGCTAAGACAACACTGGCTCCACCCGCCCCGCCCCGCCGTACCCCGCCGCGCTCTTCCCTTCCCCGCCCCACCTCAGCCCGCTCCGCCGCCGCTCCTCGCGCGCCGCTCGCTGCTGCGAGAAACGAAAACAGGAAGTGATATTGTCTGACGCGCCGCCCAGGGGAGGAGGAGGAGAAGGAGGAGGCGGAGAAGGAGGAGGAGGGGTGGGGTGGGTTGTATGGAAGGGTTGTGGATGCTTGAGGGAGCGGAGAGGAGGAGTAGAAAGGGGGGGATTTGCAGCCAATGCCGGCGCTTCTCTACACCGTGAGCAACAATAATTGAGCGTCGCTTCTAAGCTTCAGGGTGGGTGGGTATACCCGTATCGCCACTGCTATTCGACGCTATCGGCCGCCCCGCCCCGCTGCTCCCCGCTCCAGGCTAGTGCCGAGCGTAGCCGGGCTTCGCTCTAATTGCCGGGGGTTATAAATGATTCGCGTGATTCCTCTGTGAGTGGCGGCGGCCGAGAGAGAGAGAGAGAGAGAGAGAGAGAGAGAGAGAGAGAGAGAGATGAGAGTTTGAGAAAGCGTGGGAGAGAGCCATGAATGATGGAGGCTCTCCCCATCGGGGGACGCCGCGCCTCGCCGCGTCGTGCCGTCCGTGGGCGAGGCGGGTCATGGCCCGACTAAGGGTAATGACGACATGTTTGTGTTTGTAAGGGGGGCAAAGAGCAGCGGGCCGGAACCGGATCTAACAGTGCGGCGCTGTTTTCCTCCTTGTGCATTTTTTTTCTTCTTTTTCTTTCGGCGGGTACATTTACTGGGAGAGGTTGTACGGCGCATACAGAATCAAGTCTCAGAGCCAGGGCGAAGTCAGGGCGCCCATGGTGGGGCGAGGTGGGGCTGGGCGGTGCGGGGCGGGACGGCAGTGGTTGGGAGGAAAAGGGGACGTCTGAGTACGGTCCACCTCCGCTCTGCCACGCCGGGGATCTACTGTCCTTTTGTCTGTGTCCTTGTAGCGCCCCTACCCCGCCTTGCCCCGCCCCGCATAGCCCCACCGCATCCCGCCCTCTGCCCGCCTCTGATCCCCTCCGCGTTGCGCCTTGCGCCCCCGAGGATTGTTGGAGCCAGCTCCGCACACCGCGCTCCCGGCCCCGGCGTGCCCCGGTGGCACTCCTAACCCCCCCTGCTCTCTACTCTTCTCCCCCAAGAGGACCCCCAAAAAATGGTTTCGCCGATGTGACTCCCCCGCCCGACACTCCGTGCAGTTGCATCAATGTAGGTAGTGTATGTGTATAGAGCAGCGAGCGGCAGACGAGTGAACCGCATTGGCGTTTTCATTCTTTTCCTTATTACATGTGACGTTCCTCTCGGGGAAGACAATATTGAAAAGACTCACTTTTCATACGATCGTACAATGTTACGTACGTTCGTAACGGTAACGTTCCTGTCATGCTTTATGTCGTATCGCAGGGAAACCTCCGCAAGGCGCGCACAATTATAATGAGACACACTTCCCACCACTTATAAACTGCAGGTTAAAGTGTGACCTATGCAATTTGTTTTTGTCGACCCTGAGTCGGCTAGTCAAAAAATGTCGCACTGTCCGGCACTTTGCAAGTGCTGGACACACTAGTGGTTGAAACTGTATTGTGCGACATTTGAGTTTCCAGAGTGTTCGTCAAGCTGCATATTTTACATGCACTAGCGTGGTTTGAAGTAAATAATATTACGCACTGCTTGTACATACCTCGTTTTCTCGAGAGTGCAAGCCTGTGCAAGCCTGGCTGTAGCAGCCTCCCGCCCCGACCGTCTTCAGAGGCATGCCCGGCTCGGCCTGCATCGCACGGAACTCCCCTCCGCTGCTCTGCCCGGCTCCACCCGCTCCGCCCACAAAGGCCCCCGGAGCACCGCAGGCCAGGCCCGGCCGGGCCGCGCTGGGCCGCCTCCCTAAAGTCCCTGGCGCCGCCGCCGCAGCCCGCCCTGCCCGACGCCGACGCCGTCCCCCACAATCCCGGCAGCAGCCTCGGCAGCAGCCTCGGCAGCAGCCCCCCCGGCCTCACGATCCTCAACGAGCGCCCCAACATGATCCCCCAGCAGTAGTCCCCCACTTCCTCCCCCGACCGACCCAACCCGACCCTCATTCTTGTCCTTCGCGCCATGCCCTACCCTGCCTGCCCGCGCGCCTCTCTTGTGTGTGTGTGAATGTGTGCGTTAGTTTTGGGGTGACTCTCGGTTTGCCCAGCCTCCGCGCCCCACGCGGCTACTGAATACAAATAAAAAAGAAGACCTCCCCGTCCTACCCAAAGAAAAATCACCCACACGTTTGCATACACACGCTCGCGCACGCACACTCTCTCTCTCTCTCTCTCTCTCTCTCTCTCTCTCTCTCTCTCATGCACACACACTCTCACGCGCACGCGCGTACACTTTGATGCACGTGAGTCGTGACGGACCACCCTCTTCCAGGTGTGTGCCTTGGGCGGAGCAGGTCCAAGGGGAAAAGAAGGAGGGAGTTGTTGGGAAGGGCCTAGAGGCGAGGAGGGACGCGGACTTGGAGGACACACACACACACACACACACACACACACGAGCTCACGCACACCCGTATAGTACATACGCAGCAGCACCACTCTCTTGATTCAAGCCCCACCCCCGCCTCGCCTCTCTCGGGTCGGGGTCGGGTCGAGCGCTGCCGAGGCCGCACTTCCACGACGTCGACAGGTGTTGGTCACATCTGCCACACCCGTCTGTCTCTCCGCCACCTAATCCTTCCTGCTCCCCGCACGTGCCCCCCCCCCCCTCTCTCTCTCTCTCTCTCTCTCTCTCTCTCTCTCTCTCTCTCTCTCTCTCTGTTCTCTCCCGTATTTTCCTCCGCTCGGTGCTGCGCCTCTTTCTTTTCCTCCTCGTCGTTGCCACAAAGAGACCTCTTATCTCACCTGCTTCCGAACCCCATTAAAGATGGATCGCGCGGCGCCCCCAGCCGGGACCGGGCTTGGGGGCGGAGGCTGGGGCGGGGCAGGGCGTGGCGGGGCGTGGCGGGGCGTGGCGGGGCGTGGCGGAGTGGCAATGCCGAGAGGTGACGGGGACCCTTCCCCAATTTAACGAGCAATCTATAATCTAGTCCGCGTTTAGCCCTTCGCCCCACCTCCGTACATCCGCATGATGAATTCATGACGCAGCCACCCACCCCGCCTCGCCCCGCCTCGCCCCGCCTCGCCCCGCCTCGCCCCGCCTCGCCCCGCCTCGCCCTGCCTCGCCCTGCCTCGCCCTGCCCCGCCAGATAGTTGCTTTTGGACCCTGTTATCGCCGTCTTCTGTTTCGCACCCGTAGTAATCCCCTGGACCCGGGCCTGGGTTGTATTCAATCTGTTTGTGACGGCATTGTCACGACGCTCCGCCACTGCCCCCCGGACGGGACGCCCCGGCCGCTGCTGCTACTGTCGCCTCGCTGTCTGCCTCTGGCGTTCCCCCGGGGGGGTTGGGACGAAATGCCACTCTCCTCGTGGGCATGCCGAGGGACCTGCCCCTAGCCTCCTCGGGGACCTGGACCCTATGCGCCGCGGCACCTGTTCGCGGACGCAGTGCGCGCCGTGTGCCGCGGGGACTTCGAACGCGGCGCAGCTCAGGCCGGGGCTCCTGGCGGAGTAGACAAACGCGCCGATAGTGGCAGATCGGCGCGACGCTTTTCGCCGAACATCGCGAACCCCTTGAAGCGGCTTAGCAGCGGAGCCGCGCCAGCCCCACTCGCCGCCTCCTTGTCTGGGGCAGACAGCTCGCCGAGGTGGAGTGCAGAGCCAGCGTGGCCGCTCCAGGGGCCAAATGGACGGGGTTGAAATGGTCGACCGGACGGGGCTCCGAGGAAGGGAGGAGGGGGGGGGCGAGTCAACTCAACTCCACGGCCTCATTGTCATCGAGGAGGCTGCCGCTAATGGAAAGTAATTCATCGACACGAGGCCCTTCCGGAGGCTTGTGCCTCTCGGGGTGGCCTCGGGGGGCGGGCCGCGGGGGCGGTGTGGAGCGTTGGCGGTGGGCTGGGTCACGCCCCCGAGCCTCCTCCTCCCCCCACCCGCCACCGACACCACTTTAAAATGCATGGGCAAACAGTTCTCCTCCGCCCTTGGCCGCAACGCCCCGCCCCGCCGCGCCTGCTGCTGTACACACGAGGGCAAACCCAAGAGGGAATTCTTCACGGGTTCACGCGCCTGTCGGCCTCGGCGTTGGGACGCGGGGCGGGGCGGGGCTGCAGAACTACGAGCAGACTGCGGCGGCAGGCTAAAGAGTGAGCTGGTGGTCCGCTGCCACTACTCACATGTGCCCCGCAGGACCCCCGCGGGCAGGCCCCAGCAGGCCCCACACCACCACGCGCCACGAGCCGCCCGTGCAAAGCCAAACCGCACAGCGCAGACACGCTGAAATGAGATTCCTCCCGTTGCTGCCACCGCCGCTGCAAAACAGAGAAAATAATTCGGGAAACGAAGCTCGTGTGTGTGTATAGTGTATGCGCGCGCGTGTCTGTGTTTGTTACTGGGAGAAGCTGGGGGAAAGAAAGGTACATAGAAGCAGAACACGAATACAAACACGACTGGATGCATCTATTTCAAAAACACTCAAAAAAAGATTGAAATCCACCCTTGTGTGTATATTTGAAAGTGTATTTTATACGCTAACTGTTCGCTTACTGCTGCAAAGGTAGCATTGAACAGTTGAAGTCTAGGCACCAATTAATATCGTTCTACATTATTCCTACTTACTTGGTTACAATTTACGTTTGTCGAATTTATCAATTATCATCTCTTAAAAACTGTATCACAAATTAGAAACAGTTATCGATTATCTGCATCATCCCTTTGATTTACAGTATAGATCGAGGTATTGATGTTGTGGTAGGTTTTTCATGAAGCGTTTTCTTCTTTCTCTTTTCGTTTACTTTATAAACAAAACACCATTCGGTGGGCGAGCGGCAACGCCTGGTTTGATCGGACACCCCTAACCTCGCACAGATATTACCCTGAGCGTTAAAACGTTCACCCAACGAATGATGCAGCGAGTGACTATTGCCCTCGCGACCCGCCCAAACCCCGCCCCGCCTACACCCCGCCCCGCCCGGCAGCCCCGGCTGCGGTTATACTACAGGCGAGTGTTTTTTTGCTCGTTTTAGTTTTGCTAGGGTTCTCTTTTCTAGCTTACGCGACCAGAGGGCTCTCGTTTGGCTGATGACGTGGTGGAGGGTGGGCTGGGCAGGCCTGGGGGGAGCTGGGGGTAACTGGATCCATCAGAAACTAAAGTGTGCTTCTCGCTTCCTGAGCCAAGCTGCCGGGGCTGCGCTGCTCCG
>NW_026267241.1:41722-42629 GCF_000697945.3 Frankliniella occidentalis
GGAGGAGAAGTAGGAGGAGCAAGTTGTGCGGATAGCAGGCCCCCCTAATTATGTTTCCCGCGCATCGGTTTTCATTACCGTAATTTCACTTAAATTGCTCGTCACTCATTTCGCGTTCGGCTCCGCTCGGCTCGGTCCTGCGCCGCGCCGCCGTCGCTGTCGGGGCGCCTTATTATGATTAGTCTTTACCTTGCTCGGCTCCTGTTCTCACCGACTTTGTTGTTCTTGTGTTCCAGGCGGCGGGGCTGACGCGGCCGCTCCACTGCTGGTCGCCGCGCTCCTACTATCTGCCGGTAAGTCGGCCGAGCACAGCACGACAGGCGGGCCTGGCGAGAGCACGGCCTGGAATATCGCATTGCCCCAGTCTCTCTCCCACTCTCTCTCTCTCTCTCTCTCTCTCTCTCTCTCTGCCGTCTGTCTGTCTCGTTCTCGTTGCTATTTTATCTCGTGTGCCTTGTTCTTTTTTTTCACTCTGCCTCCATCATTTCTGCTATGCGCACCTATGTTTCTGTCTCTTTTTCTCTGCTTTCTCGCAGTCGCACTCTTCGCCTTCCACTCCGCTGCTCTCTCCCTTCTTTATTTCATCTTCACATCTTGCTCGTCGCAGAAGGAGAAAGACAGTCTGGCAGGGCAGCAGGTTGTGTGTAATGCAGAGACACCCTTCTCCTCTCCCTCCTCCCTTTTTTGCACACACACAAGCAGAAGCACACTGTAAAAAATGTTCGGATTTTTGCCATACAAGTGTTTGGGAAAAATCCCATACGCGTGTTCGACGCGAAATTTTCTACACATATGTAGGATTTTTACTATACACGAAATACTGTATAGGGAAAAACCGATATGTATGTGAAAAATCCCACACTTTTGTAGCAACCTGCCTGCGAGTGTTTAGGAAGAACTTTTCACA
>NW_026267241.1:46658-47172 GCF_000697945.3 Frankliniella occidentalis
CGTCTGTCTGTCTCGTTCTCGTTGCTATTTTATCTCGTGTGCCTTGTTCTTTTTTTTCACTCTGCCTCCATCATTTCTGCTATGCGCACCTATGTTTCTGTCTCTTTTTCTCTGCTTTCTCGCAGTCGCACTCTTCGCTTTCCACTCCGCTGCTCTCTCCCTTCTTTATTTCATCTTCACATCTTGCTCGTCGCAGAAGGAGAAAGACAGTCTGGCAGGGCAGCAGGTTGTGTGTAATGCAGAGACACCCTTCTCTCCCTCCTCCTTCTTTTGCACACTCACAAGCAAAAGCACACGCTTTGGAAAAACAAAGGTAGGTCTTAATGCCTTTCTAGTGGTGTTAAATTTTAATGCCTTGGCAAAGGCACGAAAGTGTCCAAAGGTGTTAAAATTTAACACGTTTGGGAAGGAATGAAAATCATTCGAGTCCTACCTTTGTTTTTTCCAGTGCGTTCATACACACACAGCTCTCTCTCACACACAGACTTGCATACAAACGCACACATCAACAACG
>NW_026267241.1:47747-53590 GCF_000697945.3 Frankliniella occidentalis
AAAGTGTCCAAAGGTGTTAAAATTTAACACGTTTGGGAAGTTTTAATACCTTATAAAGGCGTGCTAATTTTAATTGAATTTGTAAAGCCATTAAAACCATTCGAGTCCTACCTTTGTTTTTTCCAGTGCGTTCATACACACACAGCTCTCTCTCACACACAGACTTGCATACAAACGCACACATCAACAACGCTGCCCTGTCCGAAGCCGAGCCCTACCTAGCCCTTGCCCATAGCCCCGCCCAGCCTCTCCCAGCTCTTCCCCAGCTCTTCCCCAGCTCTTCCCCAGCTCTTCCCCAGCTCTTCCCCAAGCCCAACCCTGCCCCAGCCCAACCTCGCCCCCGTCCCAGCCCAACCTCGCCCCACCGCACCCCGCCCCACCCCACAGGCCGGGCGGTCATCTCATTAGGGAGGCATGCATCTCATCCACACGAGAGGCGCGAGGGGTCCAGGTGGAAGCAAGCGAGTTTTCAAACACATTGCGCAGGAAACAGGCGCTTGCGCCCCTACCAACGCACGTCGCTGCTTACATCTTCATAATTCTATTTTATTTATTTTTTGTTGAGAAAAGGGAAGAGAAGGTAAATGGTAAGCCAAAAAATGTAATATTTGCAAGCAGGTGAAGCACACAACAAAAGCAAAAATCTAAATCAAGAATCTATCTTGAAAGCAGATGATACCAATTTAATACTATAGTATTACATGTGTTTAAATATTTCTGGTTTAAGTTTTATTTGTGGTGGTTTTGCATCATATTTTAAATGTTTCACTCGTTTATCGTCTTTGACAGGCATTTTTATAAAGGAGAGGGAGGGGGGTGCGTTAGGGCGGCAGCCGCGGCCGCGGGTGGCACCCTTGTATTGTTGAGCAGGGGCCTGACGCGACACTCAGGCAGGCAGGCAGGCAGGCAGGCACTCACTCACTCACTCACTCGGTCCCCCTGCGCCAAAGAAATTGTTTTCTGGTCTGCGCTTGGTTCTCTGTACTTATCGAGAGTAAAAGCTAGCTGACACCTTAAAGTTTCTTATATATTCTTTATGTTTAGTCAAAAGGTTTTTAAGGTATCATCTGCTAAAAATAAAAACACGAATGCGCGGAGATGCCTTGCCAGATTAGCAAGCTATGGCAGGTCATCTCCTTTCCCCTCCCCGTCGCCGCGTCGCCGGCCCAAAGAGATAAAAAGCGAGCGCGGCCAGGTCTAATTTAATTTTAACGAAGGAAAAGAAAATAATCCCGTTCCGGCCGTCGATGTTGTTGTGTGTGTGTGTTAAAGTAAGAGAGAGAGAGGGAGAGGGGGGGGGGGAATAGACTGTTATTCCTGGGACTCGTTTTGTGTATGCGGCCCGGTACGGCCCCATGTCGGGATGACATTCCACTTTTGTGAGGCTCGCTGCGATCCGAGTCGAGCCCGAGCCACGCCGAGCCGAACCCGAGCCGCGCCGAGCCGGGCGGGGCGAACAGTGCTCCACTCATTATTGTGTTTTTGCGTGAAGAGCCCCCCGGGCTGCCGCTGCTGCCGCGGCACGCTACGCCACGCCACTGCCCGGCTGCTCACTCTCGTCTGGCTGCAATCACGGAAGCTCCGATGTTGGCGAAGAGAAAACATGACAAAAGCAATGTTTGCCGAGTGCACAGGCGGCTTCATCTCCGAGTGAGCGACACACACGTGTTGGCGAGGGAGCAGCGGAACTCGCTGGGGGGAAACTCCTCATCGTCTGCTGTCGGGATACGGGATGGAGAGAGAGAGGGGGAGAGAGAGTTGCTGTTTGTTGGCGCTTCATCAGGCTCCGGGACGTACTTATCGGTGATGGGGTTTTGATGAGTTTTTCTGCTTATTGCAACACACAGCAGAAGCAGCGGCAGCAGCAGCAGCAGGGCCCTGTGACCCCGACAGCGCGCTTCATTGTGTACCTTCCGTGCTCTGTCTCGAAAAAGGAGGGTTTACTGCGAAACGTTTACCCGCGGGAAAATCCTCCGCTTCGCCCCCCCCCCCCCGTGACTCTTGCAATAATTACAGCAATCTCTACGCGTGACGGGCGGGAAGCTCCAGTCGTGATGTGGTTAATATCCGCGTGGAGCGGCCGGTGGTGCCACGTGAGAAGCAATGACAAAAAGTGAAAAAGCTTCCGCCTGAGGCCTTCCCTTTTCTGCCCCCCTCCCCTCCTCTCCCTCGGTGTTTTTGTCCTATAGCGGCCGCTGCCTGTTTTGTTCCGCGGTCATTGTGCGCGGTCATTGCGGCCCGGCCTGGCTCGCTGCAAGAGCAAAAGTCTTTTAACTACTGAATTAAAAGTGTTATCCCGCTCCCCCACCCCCTCCTCCCATCTTCTCGCGTGGGGCGGAAGCGGGACTTTGCTTTATTATTAGAGTTTTGGAGCGCGAGCAGGAACACATCCACATAGTTATATGGGGCTCGCGCATCGTGCGGAACTTTCACTGGCCTATGTGTGTACACAGTCGAAGGCTAAGCTGTGCAAATGTTCCTGCAGGGTTAGTTTCTGATGTCAAACACAAGCTTCTCTTAGCCCGAAGTGACTCCTGTAGTTTTTCAAGACAATCGTACATTACCAAATTTTTTCGCAGCAGGTCTTTGCTGAATAACAACAAATATCCAGTCAAACACATAAAAGCGTTAAACATAGTGCACTTGCATGTGCATGCCAGTTGAACACTCCATTTGTGTTACACATGTATACAGTTAGATATCATTCTTTAGAATATGAACAACGTTATAGCATGGAGGGTAGTGAGCCTTTCATTGGCTTTATTTCTCGTCGAGCCATGGACCTCTCGGTTCCGCATTTCGGTCTGCATGTTCGCCACGAGTGCTTCAGACATTTCGTGTCAGGGGACCCCGCACCGCCCGTATCACCTCCCCTCTCTCTCTCTCTCTCTCTCTCTCTCTCTCTCTCTCTCTCTCTCTCTCTCTCTCTTCCGTAGCTGTTACCCCCCTGCGCTGTTGTCAAGTTTTTCGCGCGTTGCCTCTGAAATATGATGTGGCGAATGACTCTCTCTCTCTTTCTCTGTATGTCTCTCTCACCCCCTTTCTCTCTCCCTCTCTTTCTTCCCTTTCCCTCTCATCGTATTACACACGCACACACAACCCCCACTTGTGTGTATACGGATAGCAAACGCCAGAGCACCACCACCTGGCCTGTGGTCCGCGCGAAGCAGGGGAGGGGTCTCTCTAGCGACCCATTCAGAGCGGCTACAACTCTCTCTCTCGCTCCCTCTACTTGTCGCTCTTTATCGCGCAGAGTCTCCCTCCTTCTCTCTCACACCCTGAATAATTTTGACATCTCTGCGCTGCTATGGCCAGCAGTCGCAGCAGCAGCAGCAGCAGCAGCAGCAGCAGCAGCAGCAGCAGCAGCAGCAGCTTGACGGTGCTTGACAGGCGGTGGCGCTGCCCCTGTCGTCCGCTCGCCGCCCGCCGCGGTGAGGGTAGGCCGTCCCGCCGCGCTCGCCTGTCGGCCGGGCTGGCCTACCCGCCCGCTCGCAGGCGCTCGTCGCCGTCGTTAATCACTTAAAACCGCGAGAAGGAGCTGCGGCTGCTGCGGCGGCGCGGCGCAAGGAGCAAGGAGAGGCAAAAGCCCGCTGCGCGGCGCAGACTAATTTTTGCGGAGAGGCTGCGGCGGTGGTCGTGCGGTGCCGGCGGATAGAGGCCTCTATTAATTTTTAACCGCTAATTCTATTTGGGGGAGCCGCGCGCCATAGAGAGCTGGCGTGGATAGAGAAGCTGGTGCGGGGTGGCGGGGCGGAGTAGTGCTGCTGCTGCTGATGCGCTGAAAATGCAGGAGCAGTCTTTTGGGGGTGAGCCAAGCATATTGCTTTCAATTTTGTCGCTCTTTCTGTGTGACGATTTTGTAGCATTGATTTATTTCAATGACGACAGTCGTCGCTATAAAGAAGAGATGATCCAAAGCGATGTTCTCGTAATCATCACTTAATTAATTATTGGGGTACGGTAAACCTCTCTTTTTAGGCAGGACACGTATCACTCTAGCATTTCCAGCGTGCTGGGCTGGGCGCCCGCGGCAGGGTGTCATACAGGTGCGCGCAGCACAGCGATATTGCCGGATCACCGAGAGGATTTGCCGAGAGTTAGTCCGGGAGCATGTGCGGCTGCCGCCCCCGCACGCTCCCCCGGCGCCTGTTAGCTTTAGGCCAGCCCGAGCGAGCGAGAGGTCACGTCGGGCGTGTCTTTACGGGACAAGGGAGAGGCCTGCCTCTGCGGTTCCCTCGGCGGATGGTGGTGGAAGCGTTGATGAGGTTAATGCCTTTCTAAAGTCATTTAAAACGTCCCCTTTATCAGGCGGGAGCCAAAATATGTTTTAGTGGAGGGCGAGAAGGGGGCGGCTGTGTGTCATTTTTAGGTCAAAGTCCTTGGTCATGAAGTCCGCCCACATATGGTTGTGGAGCACAGCAGCGCGTTTTTTTTACGCCGAGTTTGACGACTCGCGCATTATGGACGTGACACACATGAGTTTGCAGTAGTCGCGGTGGTCGTCTGCAACAGAGAATGCCGCTGGTATTTCCCATAGTGGCTCGACCAATCTAAGAAAGCATCCACATAAAGCGACCGAGGTCACACCAGTCTTTCTTTCTTTCTTTCTTTCTTTCTTTCTTTCTTTCTTTCTTTCTTTCTTTCTTATCTCCATCTATTTCCAGCGATGTGCGCACTTCACGCGACTACCGATTGCGATTGCAATTCCTCTTCGATAAGGTTGACGCGGACCTTCTTCTTGCTTTATCAAGTAGTCGGCCCGAGGGAGGAGAGAACGACCTCTCGGACAAAAGATGCACCCCCCAGTCTTCTTCTTCTTCTTCTTCTTCTTCTTCTTCTTCTTCTTCTTCTTCTTCTTCTTCTTCTTCTTCTTCTTCTTCACGGCGCTCCTTGCGAATCGCTTCGCTCGTTATTTAGCGCCGCGCCACGCCGAGTGAAAGAAAGAAGGGGAGGAAAAAATTCCGTCTCCGTTCACGCGACCCGAGCGCCTTTCTTTAAATATGTAATGGCGAAACTTTTGCGAAGAACGAGCTGGCCTCCCACCCTCCTCCACTACTACACTCCCCCTGGCTGGGCTGGCTGCGGCTGCTGCTGCAGCGCCTCCACCACCACCCCGCAACCCCTTCTTCCCTCCACCACCCAACCCCGCCGCCCATTCAAATTTATTAAGTTTGTCAGGAAATGAGGCCAATAAAACTGCAAACAGAATAGACCTGTGCTGGATGGTTGGTCTGGCTGGTTTGGCAGGCGCGAGCAGGACCAACTGAGGCGGAAACGGAAAAGTGAATTTTGGGAATAAGATCACACACTCCCGTCCCCGCTACCACCGCCCTCTCCGCCTAGATCTCTCTCTCTCTCTCTCTCTTCTCTCTCGTGCCTCCCTACTCACACAGATACGCACCCCTCCCACACACATACATTCGCACTAGCCACGTGACCAGACTTGCATGCCATCCTTCCTGATTGTGTCACTCTATCTGTATAGCTTTCCCCATCTCTCTCCCTTCGTCGTAGTCCACTATCCCTTTCCTCTCTCTCTCACACTCACACAAACACACTCACAAAGCCGGCAGCGGGCACACTCTGTATCAACTTAGTATTCTCAACTCGCCCGGGACTGCCGCTCCCCCCCCCCTCTTCCTCTTTTACCCCCCACCTCCTCCTCTCCGCGTGGCACGTCAGAGATGGGGATGCGCTCTTTCATTCACGCTCTGATTGCTCGGATGAGTTCAATTCATATTGAATAAAGTGGGTGGCGTGATGCGTGAGCGCGTTATTTCAGCCATTTCTTCTCTCTCTCTCTCTCTCTCTCTCTCTCTCTCTCTCTCTCTCTCTCTCTCTCC
>NW_026267241.1:53812-56774 GCF_000697945.3 Frankliniella occidentalis
CGGCGCACAGAAAACGATTAAGTTACTATATACCTTTATCAACGAGTAATAAAAACTCTGTCCACGTCACATTATTGGTTTTTCATCGACCAACATTAATCAATCACATTGGTTCGGCCGGTTGTCACGCGCGCGGCGCAGCGGTTGGTTCGGACATCAACGCGATGAAATATTATAAATAAACCCCGCATCGCCCATGGCCCCCGCTTTATGGAAAAATAATAATGGCAGAGGCAGGGAAAGAGTCGGATAGACGGAGGGCGCGGGAGGGAGTGCGGGAGAGGGAAAATCGCAATGAATCACTCTACTGTGAACTTAACGGACGTGATCGCAAACAATTTTCCCGGGAATTTCCCCTCAAGTTCCTGCGTTGTCAAAGAAAAGGGGTTTTACTGCAAAAATTGTGCGGACTGTTATTGTTCCTTGTTGAACTTTTCGTAACCTTTCTAAAACGTTATATGGCCAAAGGTTCAAGCGTTACGCTAGTACTTTTAAAAAGTGTGAAGTCCTAACTTTGTTTCACTGGGGCAGAGGCAGCAGCTTGGCGCAATAAGTTTGGCCTCATGAAATAAAAGATTCATGTTGGCGTTGGCCCCACCACGAGCCAAAGGAGTAGCGTGGCTGATAAAGAGATAAAAAAGAGACACTCGCTAAAGGGGGCGGGCGGGGAGCGCGGCGGAAGTAGGTACACAGAGACAGACACACTCGGACAGAGAAAAAAAAAGAAAGAAAGCTTCCATGCCGAACTCCCGCGAATTTGGAGACTTGGGAAAAAGTAAACCAGCAAGATCGGAGCAGGAAATGCGAAGGCCAGCGGCGTCGTTGGTGTGTCTGTGTGTTTCACTTTGTGTTCGTGTGTTTGCCCTTGTCTGTGTCTGTGCGTGTCTGTGCGTGTCTGTGTGTGTCTGTGTGTGTGTCTGTGGGCGGACAGCGTGCTCGTGCGTGCGTGTTGGTGGAACAACCCCGCCTCCCCGCCGCCGCTGCTGAAGCAAGTCCGCGAGATCTGCCAACACTTTAATTTTCTTTGCCGCCCCTTTATTGACATAACCGTGGGGAAAGTTTTCCCTTCCCTCTCCCCCCCCCCCCTCCCCTCTCTCTTTCGCCGCAAAACTTTTTTTTCCGAACCTCAAATCCTCTTGTGTGAAGTCGTAGCGACTGATGAGCGTTGGGAGAAGAGGGAGGGGAAGGAGGGGAGGGAGGGGGAGGGGATGAGGGATGCGAGGGGAGATGCGGGGCAGGCGGCACGCGCCTTAACTGAGAGGGGTGGTCTAGTAGGGGCCAACTTTATCCACCTGAGAGCGATCCGAAGGGCGTGGAAGGGGGCTGGGCGGGGCAGGGCAGGGCAGGAGCAGGGCGGAACTCTCATCTCTTATATTTCACCCATGCTCGGCGATCCGGTACGCCGGGACAAACATGACGACGGGTGGACGGAATTAGCTCCCCCGCATCGAACGGAAAATACATACACATTATTTACTCGGGCACACAGTATTTCCATTTACACGGGGGGCCCGAGTGGGGGGCGGTAGGGCAGGACGGCGGTGCCGCTGCGGGGCGGGCCCCCCAGCGGTGCGCGAGCTGCGCGAGCTGCGCGAGCGATGAAAACAATACTTGATGAAACGATGCTGACGGGGGCTGCAGGCCGATATATTGTCATTAAAATTTGGCATTTCGTTATGAATTTCTCTATAACTACGTCTACGACTACTATTCTATTGTAATGTTGATACTATTATTAAACTAGATAGTGTACAATTATCACAGCAGTGTTTTCTTTGTAACACCGCTTCGTTGGGACAATACCAGTGTTCGAGGGGGCAATAACTCCCATTTAAAGTGTACACATGGACCCCAAAATACTTCATTCCCAGTGATTCCCGCCCGTTTATATTTATTCCTTAGCTTTTCTAGTCGTAGAAAACGCTTATTTCGACTAATTTGTACCAGTTCCGCTAGTTTCCCGCCTAGTTCAAGCGATTCCTGTTGACTTCGATTAATTCTTATCGTGATGATTCCCAGGCACGTGTACACATGATTCCCGGAGTTCTTGCCCCCTCGCGACTGTTATTCTTTATAATAATTGTAAAGTGTGGCTTCCACCACGAATTTCCGCCACAAATTTTTTGCACACATTTTTTTGTACTTTGACGTTGAAGAGAAATGCGTTTTATAAACTGAATTTTGTTGCGGTATGGGGCGTTAAAGAAACTCACGACAGAGAGAGGGAGAGCAAAAGAGGGGGGGAGGGTCAAAAAAAAGAAGCACGACCAGCAGCAGCAGGGTGAAACTCGTCCTTTTTATAACGACCTCGTCAAGGTGCGTGGCTCCGCGTGGCTCGGCGGCGGGTACACACAGTATGTAGTGCGCGCGCTGGCTGTTGTGCTCCTGGCGCCCACGCCGTCGCCCTGCGCCGCCCCACGCCCCGCGCCGGTGAGCTCACCGAGCCGAGCGTGAAGTTAGCCTTCAAGGATCCTCGCCGCCGCGGCCGCCGCTGCCGGCACGCCGCAATGTTAATGTGGATACGGAGAAGGCTGAAGCGGAGGCTGAAGCGGAGGCTGAAGCGGAGGCTGAAGCGGCCTCAACCCCGCCTTCATTAATCATATAAGCAGCCTTCATTTATCAGCAGCCGCCGCGGCGCGCGCATTTTTATCCTCGCAGCCCGCAGCCGCCGCGCGACGGACCGCAGAGGCATCTCTCTCTGTCCGCATCCCTTATTGCCCCGTCTCTGTCTGCCTCTCTGTTTTCTCTCTGTCCGCGTCCGTCCCTCTTCTTCTCTGTCGGGTCTGTTCGTCTGTCTCGTCCACCCTCTCTCTCTTCCCATCCGTGTGTCTCTCCCGCTGCTGCTGCTGCCTCTCGACTCATCTACATGGCATCCTTCTCGCACACCTCAACGCTCTCCTCGCTCCCATCCCATTTTCCATCTATCCATCCAAGTATCCATCTCTCTCTCTCTCTCTCTCTC
>NW_026267241.1:57181-58092 GCF_000697945.3 Frankliniella occidentalis
AGCCTTGTCTGCCAGCGTCACCGCTATCTTTCCCTCCCACCCGCCGTCCCGCTCCTGTCGCCCACGTCCACTCCACCCGAGCCAGGCGCTATTATTCGAATGTGATTATATTCGATATGAAAATTTCCTCAGCTCCTGCTGCTGCTTTCCGCCGCCGCCGCGACCGCTTCTCCGAAGCCATTCTCTCGGCCCCACGCCCACGCCACTCCGCTCCACACTCCACTCCGCCCCCCGGTGGCCTGTATCCTATGGATATTTCGCCGTGGTCTCTTTTTTTATTGTGGGACGGGACGCGCCCGGCCCGGCGCTGCCCTCCCACATTTTAATCCCCGGGTCGCATTGCCGGCATGGACTGGTAGGCTCGACCCAACACCATGACCCGCCACGCCCCGCCACGCCCCGCTACGCTCCGCCACGCCCCGCCCTACTCTACGCCCGACCCGGCATCGCCCGATGGGATGCACGTTGGATTTCCATAACAAAAGGTCCGGTCCTAACGGGTCGGGGCGCCCGGGGGAGGGCCGGGCGGCCGGCCCGCCCCCCGGCGGCATGGGGATCAGTGTCAAAGTTTGCCTGCGCGGCGCGCGATTCAAAAACGGGACACGAGGCAGTGTCGTTCCATCTCGGTCCGTCCCATCGGCGTCCTTTCTCACTCTCTACTCGATCTCTTTACCTCCACCTCCTTCTCCTCCCTCTCTCTCTCTCTTCCCGTTCTGCTCCACGTCTCTCTTCCCTCATCTCTCTCCCCCCCCCCCTCCTCCCTTCTACACCCCCCCTCTCTGCCACCGCCTCAGTTGCGGTTTCCGGAGCCAAATTCGCTTCCCAAAGCAAGTTTCGTTTCGTATTGGTCCCGGTCCACGGAATCAAAGCCCCGCCCTGCTGTCGCTGCCGCCGGCGTCGATCGGTCCGCG
>NW_026267241.1:59282-59799 GCF_000697945.3 Frankliniella occidentalis
GGAGGGGGGCCGGAGGGGGGCCGGAGGAGGCGAGCCCCGGAGGAGAAGGAGGAGGAGGAGTATGGGCACAGCGCCGTAGGAGGGCACGCCAAAAATTATTCCTTGTCGCGCGTTGCCCCATCACCCCAAATAGAGTCCACCAGGGGGGCGCATGTGAGATAGGCCACTATGTCTCCCTCTCTTTCCCTCTCTCTATCTCTTTCACTCTGCCTGTCTCTGTCTGCTGTACTTGGCAGCCCCACACGAACCCCCTATTTCCCCCTTCCCTCTCCTACATGACTGTATTACCCTCGACCTTTTTTTTCTACTTTTTTTTTGCACGTCTAGCCTGGTCTGGTCGGTCCTCTGCGCCATCCCCCGCCACGCCTGCTCTGTGATTCTCATTCCCTGTTCCTATTAATTCGGGATGCGGTCAGCAGCAGGGCGCCGCCACACGCCACACCGGGCAGCCGGCGCCCTGCCCTGCCGGGGCCGTGGTTCACGTGACGCCCTGGCCCCGGAGGCGGCCAATGGGGGG
>NW_026267241.1:64404-65746 GCF_000697945.3 Frankliniella occidentalis
GAGAGAGAGAAAGGAAGGGATAGGACAGGAAATAAGTTGGAGTGAGAGAGAAAGGGGGGGGGGGCTGAAAATAAAGGGAGATGCCGGTCGGGGAAACGGAGAACGGGGAGACGTCCTGCGGTGAGCAGAGCAAGCCACCACCGCAGCAGCGGGCGCGCCGCGCCCGCCTTGGCCGCCTGTGAGGTAGGCAACACGGGCGCGCCCGTGTGCGGCGGGACTGCCCGACTCCCTGACTGCAGGCTGAGAGAGACCGCGGAGGACGGGGAGGGACGGCGATTTATTTATTTGGAAGCGGATCAGCATGAAAACAGGAAGACACGCGGACGAGGGGTCCACCCACTCGCGCCAACTCGTTGTACTCGAGGGTAAATAGTCGCAAGATACTCGCGACAACTCACGGGAAATTCGCGAAAACTCGCGAAAAAATCGAGAAAAACTCGCCTTGTAGTCGCGGATACTCGCTCATACTCTCGAATACTCGCGAACATTCACGCAACTCGTTGTACACCCACTTGGAGATTGGAGGACCCTCGCATGCGAATGTTCACGTGCATCATAGCTGTTACTATAGTCATGGAAAACCTGAAACTCATTAGTGTCAAGTCATGGAAAAAAAATTGTCGCGGAAGTCATGGAAAAGTCGGGGAAATCGCCGCGCGGAAAATTGGAAAATTGCAGAATTGCAACACACGCAACAGAGGAAGAGCGGGCTGAAAAGGCGCGCTGTTGTCGTGGTGAGCACAGAAGAAAAAAAAAGAAGGAAAAATCGGCCGTGGAGCAGGGTAGTACACGGCTCCACGCGGTGCCCATTAGTCCGTTGACAGGATTGACCAGATCATCGCTCGCTCCCTCTTGCATATGGATGTGAGCCTTGTCTGCCAGCGTCACCGCTATCTTTCCCCCTTCGTCTGTCTCTGTCTATCTGTCTGTATGTCTGTCCTTCTCTTCCTATCCTGGCCCCTCCTCCTCTCCCGCCCCCCTCTCGTCCCTCTCGGCCTCTCCCCTCCTCTCACGCCGTGCTGCTTCCATGGAGACACACACACCCTCAGCCAATCACAGAAGCCTGGCCGCGGGCGATATGTGTGTCGCATCCGTCCCACCTCCGACGCGTATTTCTCTTCCTCCAGGCGGGCCTGGTGACATCGGCTTGTCGCGGGAAATAAAAGGTCCCTTGTCGGTTCTAGTCTGAAGGGAGGAGGAGGAGAACAATTTGTTTCCCTGCCACATTGTGTTTTCGTCCTTAATTTTAATTTAAAACGTGATTAGGCTTTCGAGTCGTTTGAATAAGCAAATGCGTAATCCTTTTTTTCCTCTTAGTTTAATTTGACTTAAAACTTTGTCA
>NW_026267241.1:72361-74329 GCF_000697945.3 Frankliniella occidentalis
ACACACACACACACACCTACACACACACACCACAGGTGCTCGCGCCCTGCTATAATAGAGCACCGCGGCTAAAGGATGCTCGACGCACAAAGCTGCTGACTCCCTCTCCTCTTCCACATTCGACCCCTTCACCCCCGGGAGAGCCCACCGCGCCTCGCGGCCCGTCGAGCACTCCGAAGCACGCACGAGCTCGCTCTCCTTCTCTCGCTTACTCGCCATACCACCCACGCGCAGCAGAGAGAGAAAGAGAGAGAGAGAGAGAGTGGAGCAGGGGAGAAAAAATGGAGAAGCTATTTTGTTGAAATAACACACTTTCCTCCTTCTCCATGGAATTTTTTTTTCGTCCTTAATGGGCGACCGTTATGGGAGCTCATTGTGCATGCACTCGGGGAGTGCAGCTGGGTAGCGAGCGGTAGCGAGCGGTAGCGAGCGGTAGCGAGCGGTAGCGAGGCACCGACGATACATACGGGCTCCTTCTCAGGAGAAGCGAAAGGTTGACGCACGGCAGTGAGGGAGAGACGTGTACTTTGCTAGTAAGCTCCCTTTAGAGGGGCTGAGCTTTGCGTCTCCAGTTGGAGGCAGTAATAATGTATGTGGTTGTTTATGATAAATCAGTCTACATGCTCACAGAAAGATCAGTGTACATCGGATGCTCACATGCACACATGCTCACATGCACGGAAAAAAATGAATCGGTCGTCAGAACTAAATATTAGTTAATTTCGGGACCATTGATCAAAAAACTGTTGAGGTAACTAATAATTTGTTGTCAGAACAAAGATAACGCTAGATTAATTTTTATCGTCCATTAATTTTTCTATACATGTTTATATGTGCCTCCCGGACACATATGGAAATTATGCCATACGTTTGTGGCACATTACCTATTCGCTTCGGATTTTTCCCATACAACCTTCGCGTATGGGAAAAACCCTATACACTTGTGGGAATTTTCACATCCCATACGACATGTAGGAATTTCCTATACTTGCGTACGGTAAAATTCCCAACATTTTTTGTAGTGCTGCCAGAACAAACGGTTCGGTGCTTTGAGCTAACGCGTTTCAAAAGCAAAACACGAATTGGCTCCTGCAGCGACGTGCTTTGTTTTATCAACCAACTCTTGGCTCTAACTTAATATTCGTTTTATCTCTCGTCCCGAAATTAACTAATTATTAGTTCTGACGAGGGGTGCCCAACTGAGGTAATCAGGTGTACACAGAGTAGGTAATCCCTGGTAATCACCGGTAATCATTGGTAATCTCCAGTAATCCTTGGTAATCGCCGGTAATCCTTGGTAATCGCCGGTAATCCTTGGTAATCACCGGTAATCCCTAGTAATCGCCGGCAATCCCTGGTAATCACTAGGTAATCGTTGGTAATCATCAGGTAATCTTTGGTAATCACTAAGTAATCCAGCCAGGAAATTCCTGGTAATCTTTGGTAATCACTGGTAATCTTTGGGAATCACTGGTAATCTTTGGGAATCACTGGTAATCTTTAGGAATCACTGGTAATCTGTGGTAATCAATGTCAATCTTTGGTAATCTCTGGTAATCTTTTGTCAGTGGTAATCTTCGGAAACCCTTGGTAATCATAGGTAATCTTCGGTAATCATTGGTAATCTTTGGTAATCCTTGGTAATCTTCACTTTTTGGTAATCAGGTGTACATGATTTTTTCGAGTTGGGCACCCCTCGAGTTCTGATGACCAATTCCTTATTCTCCTTGTAGTTGAGTTTTCAGAGTGTCCTAGGCAACGACAGCATGAGCTTCAGCAAGTAGCACCAACGCAAGTGCATGTTGTTTATCAGCTCGCTCAAAAATATTCAGGGGCGTCGACAGGACGACTTTTCAGGGGGGGGCAAACGGTTCGAAGTTATGAAAGTTGCCTACCTACTAGGGGCTATTATCTTATTTAATTTTCATTATTTATAATTTGGATATTGAATTAACACTGAATCGACCG
>NW_026267241.1:74379-78737 GCF_000697945.3 Frankliniella occidentalis
TTTTGCCATACATTTGTGGCAAATTACCTATTTGCTTCGGATTTTTCCCATACAATCTTCGTGTATGTTAAAAACCCTATACACTTGTGGGACTTTTCACATCCCATACGACATATAGGAATTTCCTATACTTGCCCCCTAATTCCCAACATATTTTGTAGTGCTGCCAGAACAAACGGTTCGGGGTGCTTTGAGCTAACGCGCGTTTCAAAAGCAAAACACGAATTGGCTCCAGCAGCGACGTTTGTTTTATCAGCCAACTCTTGGCTCTAACTTAATATTCGTTTTATCTCTCGTCCCGAAATTAACTAATTATTAGTTCTGATGACCAATTCCAATTCCTTTTTCTCCGTGTAGTTTAGTTTTCAGAGCGTCCTAGGCAACGACAGAATGAGCTTCAGCAAGTAGCACCAACGCAACAGTGCATGTTGTTTATCAGCTCGCTCAAAAATATTCTTCCCTAAAGCAATTTCAGTGAGTCTATTTTTTTTTCGTCGTGTCGCTCTCGAGCACCGCACCGCAACGTGTCTGTATTCCAAACGACCAGGGCCGCACCTCGTCCCAAACTCCGACGCGCACCTCCACCACCACTGCCGCACCGCGGCCGCACCCGAAACAGATCGGGCGCTGCTGGCGTTTTCCATTTCAATATCACTTTGCACGACGAGGACATTTCGCTTTAATCGCGCTATGGAGTCGAGTCGAGCCGAGCCGAGCTCAGCCGGGCCGAGCCGAGTCGAGCCACGACCGAGCCGAGCCCGGGCGGGCGCGCGGGGAGAGCTGTCCCCGCGGTATCGTCGCGCCGGGGAGAAATATGGCCCTGGTTTGGGCCTGCTTATGGACACTTTGGATTTCCTGCTTTTGTGCGTGTTGTTGTTGTGTTCGCCGCGTGTGTGCGGTGGCGGGCACCTCTCTCTCTCTCTCTCTCTCTCTCTCTCTCTCTCTCTCTCTCTCTCTCTCTCTTGGTCGCTGTGTGCCCCCCCCCCGCTCTCCCCCTCTCCTTCTCTCTCTCTTCGTCTCTCCCTCATGCGGCGATAGGGGTGCGCTACCCGGTGGGCCCGGCCTGGCCCGCACCAGGATGGCGGTGAGCTCGGGCGGGCCGGGGGTGTTACCGACGCGTGGATAACGATATCAGGCCAGTTCATCTTGTCCGAATGGGAGTTGGAGCTGTGCTGCTGCTGCTGCTGCTTGCTGCTGCTTGCTGCTGCTTGCTGCTGCTTGCTGCTGCTTCTGCTGCTGCTTCTGCTGCTGCGGTGGCGGTGGCCGCTACAAATGTGCCATGCCGCTGCGGTCCCAGTGCGGGCCAAAGCCCATTCATTAGTGCTGCTAGCTCTGCCCTGCTGCTGCTGCTGCTGCTGCTGCTGCTGCTGCTGCTGCTACTTGGTGGTGGGGCAGGGGGGGGGGCGGTCCCGCTATCGAAGAATTAGGCCCCTCCCTCTCCGACCAGACGCACAGCAGAAGCGGGGAAGGCTTGCTGCGCAAAAAAAAAAATATATGAGAGGTTTGGGTGAAGGGGAGGAGGGGGTACAGGGCGGGTTGGGGAGCAGGGAAGCAGAAGAAGAAGGATAAGGAGCGAAAAGGAGACAAGAAATTGAAAAAAAAGGAGGGGGCGGACAAGCTCCGATTTTACGTGATTGCTGGCCAAAGTTGGCCAGGCGGGGCGGGGCAGGGCGGGGCACGGCAGCGGCTCGCGAGGGGGGAGGCACGGCGTGGCTGGGCGAAGCGGGAACTGATGTCGGCCTGAGACGTGCCGTTCGTCGTTGACCTGACTCCCGGAGGAAAGAGGGGAGGAGGGGGTCGCGCGCGGAGCTGAGGAAAGGGGGGATGGTGGAGTTTTAGCAGGACCCCCCTTTAGGGCGAACAGGTTCCACAGCGCCGTTCGCTTTATTTGGTGGGGACTGCCGGCGCTCGGGGCGGGAAGAGGGGGGGGGGACTGTGCTACGGCTGGGCGGCCGAGGTAGCTAGGGGGGCACCTTGTTAACTTTATGAATGGACCAAGTCAGGCCCGCCGAGGAAGCAAAGGGCCGCCTGATGCGGGGCCCGGCCCTGCCCGGCCCGGCCGCTGGGAGGACGCGGCCCCCCGCAGGCAGCTCTGCCGGGCTCTGCCGGGCGAGCGCGCTGCCACAACCAGCGCTGATTATCGTGTTCAACCTGGCCGGGCCAGGGGCGGACTAGGGCCGGGCGGGCCAGGGCTGGGCGGGCTCCCCGCCGCCCCGCCCAAGGCCGCGTGTCGTATATGCCCGGCTTTGGGCATTGTATTGTGTATAGAGGGAAATTGTCGCAGGGGGGCCGGAAATGTTTTGAAATCGTCTTGGCAATGTAAATCCGGGGTGTCCAGCACAGCAGGTAGGCAAGGCGCCTAAGCCCCCCCCCCCCCAAAAAAAAAAAAAAAAAATATATGACCATATCTGCTGGACACTTTCTGGTCTTCTGGGTGATCGCCTATTTTGGGGGGTCAGGTGATTTTGGCGCCTACCTACTGGACACCCCGGATTTACAGTGTATTCAGAAGTGTATTCACTTCATTAACCGTCGTTTAAACATCATTTTTCCAAAGTCTTATACGCCAATCACTGAAACCTTTTTGATGCCGCAAAACTCTACAATCATCGCAACCTGCTTGCGATCAATTGAAATGGCGATACCGCGGGTAATCAAGTTCACTCACCATTTGAGTCGAGACCGGAAGAGTTTGGGTTGTTGGAATTGCGGAAATAATGTGTACGCCAGAAGTGGAAGTTGCGTGCTCCTCTCTGAAGACATTCTTCCTCTTTCATATCTATGTGTGTGGGCTTCTCGGGTGGCGTCGTCGTGTTTGGGCTGGGGCGCCCTCGCGTGGGTGATTCCCAGGTGACGGCTGAGATCCATCTCTCCCTCCCATCCAATCCTCCTCTTGCCACTCGTGTGCAGCCAGCCCGGCCCTGCCCCACACCCCGCCTCACCACGCCCGGCCGCGCCGCGCCCCCCGAGCCAGCCAAGCCGCACCAGAGCCTTTCGCATCATCAATATGCACGGCCCACTTGATCCGCACGTTATTTAGTCCCCAATTGCGAGAGGCCGAGGCCCTTCAGCGACAGCGGCAGCCAGCGGACGCCATATATATGAGGCACGCCTCTGTTGTCGAGTGGCCGGGGCGTGGTGGGGCGTGGAGCGTGGCGGGGTGTGGCGTGGTAGGGGCGGCTGTGTTTGACTGCGCCCCTCATATGCGCGCCGCTGCTGCTGCTTTCTGCTTGTCGCTCGCGCTTCCATCGGAAAAGTAACACCGCGCGCGGCGCAGGCGGGACAGCGGGAATAGTTTCCGCAAACGCTCCGCGCGCGCGCGCGCCAAACAAAACAATAATACACAGAGGCGAATGGCTCGGGGGCGGGGCGGGTGCTGGTGGCAGCTCGCGCATGGCCCCCCATAGCTACGGCAGCAGCAGCAGCAGTTTGGCTTTGCTGTCGCGCGTTCACTTATGGTTTCAGCAAGAGCGCGGGGTGAGTGGTGGTGGTTTAAGGGGGAGGGGGGGCGGGGAGTGAGACAAAGATGGAGATATTGATTGCTCGGTGTGCGTCGGTTGTTGTGTTTTGCCGGGGGTCCGGGGGCTTCGCAGTGCTTCGCGCAGTCAATAGCGACATGCCTCGCTCCACGTAGTTATTGCCGTGGCAATACCTCACGCTCGCCTCTTTTGTTATTGTTGTCGTCGTTTTCTCTCGTGTTTCTTTTTTCTTCATCCCCTTTCTTTGCCTTTTGTTCTTGTTTTCCCTGGAACGAAAAACGCCGTTGCGACAATGCGTGTTTCATCATATGGCTTCTCGATACTTTTTGCGTCGCTGCTGCTGTTGCTTTCGGCCAAGACGCGCGTCGGGGCAGCACAGTGCGTCCGCCGGCTTTTTCACAAGTAAAACTTCTGCCATGCTGTCAGAGTTTCATCCGCGCGCAAGCAGCTTCACCCTGAAGAGGCTCATTAGCTGCTTTCATCAATTTCCAACATGCGCGAAAGAATGGTCGTTTCCGTAACCTTTTCTTTTTTGTTTCTTTTGTTTTTAGGCTTAGTATCTCTGCAGGCAATGGCAACACGCCTAACTCAGGTGAACTAACCCCCCGCCTCTCGACACAAAGCTCAAGGAATAAAAATAAAGCAGCACACTCTCGTTAAAGTGATTACTCAACTTTCGAGTCCTTGCCTTACCCGCTGGTCGTCTTCCTTTGCAGTGCTGCTGCTGCCTGCTTCCCTTACGAAAGTTAGCGCTGTATTTTATTTTCTTGTTTTGGTCCCGCTGCCGTCGGAGGAAGAGTTCATGCCACGAGAAAGACCGTCCGTGCCATCGGTGTCGTCTCCGGTAGCGGAAACCAAACTAGCCACAGGCGGGAGGCG
>NW_026267241.1:79079-81139 GCF_000697945.3 Frankliniella occidentalis
GCTGGGCGGGGCACAGCGGAACAACGAGATTGCTCCCCGCCTCGCCTTTCCTCAATTGGCCTTGCGGTTGGCAGCGCTCTCTCCTTTGGCGCATCGCTCCTTGCTGTCCACCGCTGTTCGCCCGTCTGTCCGTTGCTGCCCGTCCGGCCTCTATGGATCCCTCTGCATTTTATAGTTTTTGCATGCTGCCAATGCCTGTCGACACCCTTAAGCGGTCAATTGACCATGTCGTCTCCTGTCCAGTTTCCTGTCTGCACTACTGTGTATTGCTAGTACCCTACTCTCTCTGCCTGTCCACCCTTCCGTCATTAGTATAACGGTGCACGCCACTCTGTCTTACTTTTTTTGTCCGACGACTACGTATCTGTCTTGTCCAACTCCCTGTCAGCCTGCTAGGGCCACCTCTCCTCTATCTGTGTCCACGTCCCCTGTCCGTTTGCTGTCTAGTACTCTCCATCGCGTCCTCTAAACAAGCGCGGCCCTCGCTGGGCAGGGAGAGCCGGGGCGAAGAAGAGAGCAAATCGATGGACAGCCTCCAGCAGCTAGGGCGTGGTGGTCTTGTCCTGGCGGTGCGGGGCGGGGTGGGGCGGGACGGGACGGCTGGCAGGCCTACGGCCACGCCGCGACGCCTCGGCTGCTTTTTACGACCAAACAACAACAACAGGGGACAGCTAGCGCTAGCAGGACCGTTTTGAGACGAGAGGCCATCCTATCGTCGACTCTTCGGCTGACACTGCCCGGATTTTTCGCCCGCAGTCCCCCTATTTCTCTCCCCCCTCTCTCTCTCTCTCTCTCTCTCTCTCTCTCTCTCTCTCTCTCTCTCTCTCTCTCTCTCTCTCTCTCTCTCTCTCACCGCGCTAGACCAGCGAGATCCAGCCGAGCAAGCAGAGCAATGGTGAACGCGCGCAAGCAATCAAATCAGCAACACAACTTTTGAGAGCCACGGGGCACAATGGAGCGAAGCGGCGCCGCCCTCCGCTCTGCTACTCTGCCAAGCAAATTGTTCCGTTAAATTTGGAGTGATTGTCGCGCCGATTTGGGCTATGACAATTGTTGTTTAGATCATTCATGATGATGACCTCATACGCAGAAAAAGACACATCTTAAATAATTTAGAATATTTAACTTGA
This sequence comes from Frankliniella occidentalis, assembly GCF_000697945.3. NCBI lineage: Eukaryota > Metazoa > Arthropoda > Insecta > Thysanoptera > Thripidae > Frankliniella > Frankliniella occidentalis. The sequence goes on from NW_026267241.1 coordinate 80,210, forward strand.
ATTCTATTTTACACTGTCAAATCTCCACAACAAAACAAAGACATTTACTGATGACTACATTGAAATGAGGTACTTTTTGAGCGAGTGAAGAAGAAAAAAAACATCGTCTGCTCCCGTACCAACTTATAGATATAGCTCTATACAGTTCCCAGAGTTCTTCCACTACCGCGTAGCATAAGGTTTGGATGGAGGTGAGAGGATCTGGGAAAATGTCTACTGGGTTTTCACGTAACTTCACTGGAAATAGAAATAAATGAGTCTATCGGGTCGAGCTGCCCCGGAAAACCATAGAAAATGTCTTTTTCCTGGTACAGAAAAAAAGGGAACAAGATAGTGACGGTGGATCACGGCGCTTCAACACGCCCTAAGCAAAGACTACCCATCAGGAACACGTGTATTCAAAATGAAAATAATGGGAGAGAGTGTTGCGGAATAAAACCCTTTTCTACTCTCCGCCCCACCCGGGCGATAGTCCGGGGATTAGAGGGGAAAATGGCAGAAGGAGGGGAGAGGGGGGCGGGAATGAGATTGGAAAATAATGTCGGCATAGGAGAAAAGCCTGTCTGCAGCTCGGCTCTCGCTGTGTTTATAAACATTATATCGTGGTCCCCCCGAATAAAAATAAAAAGTTGTTCCTCCTCTTCTTGTCTCTGTTTGCGAAAATCACAATAATACGTCGTCGCAAGGCTGGTGAGGCGCATGCGCTCACAGCACCAGACTAAGGGGGGTGGGCGGGAGGAGTATGAATAGTAATGACGTGAGAGACGAGATAAGAGACGGCCTTCTCCTCATCCTCCTCGTCCTCCTCCTCCTCCTCCCTCTTCTTCTTCTTCTTCTTTTTCTTCTTCTTCTTCTTCTTCTTCTTCTTCTTCTTCTTCTTCTTCTTCTTCTTCTTCTTCTTCTTCTTCTTCTTCTTCTTCTTCTTCTTCT
>NW_026267241.1:81274-83919 GCF_000697945.3 Frankliniella occidentalis
CCCCCCCCTCCTCCTCCCCCTCCTCCTCTTCTCCCTCGTCCTCTTCGTCGTCGTCTCCTCGCTGTCGTATTCCCCAGGGGGTCCCCGGTAAACAGACTATATTGCAGGCTTATACATATGGAGAAAAAAATTGTTTTCGGGGACTATTGTCAGCGTTCCTCTGCTTTTCCTCTCCTCCTTTCTTATTGTAACGCTCCCCCCTTTGTCTGTCTCTCTTTCGCACTGCTAACGAGCGCTCGCTCTCTCCTTGTTCTGTCCGCAGCGCTGTGCCCGTCGGCGGCCGCGGCCGAGCTGCAGGGCCCCGTGTTCACCGTGGAGCCGCCGCACCGCGCCTCCTTCTCCAACTCGTCCGGGCTGCGGCTGGACTGCATGGCGACGGGCTCGCCCGCGCCGCGCATCTCCTGGCTGCTGGCGGACGGGTCCCCCGCGCTGCCCGTGGCCGGGCTGAGGCACACGCACCCCAACGGCAGCCTCGAGCTGCCCGCCTTCCCCGGCGACCGCTACCGCCAGGACGTGCACGCCGTCACCTACCGCTGCCGCGCCTCGAACCAGGCCGGCGCCGTGCTCTCCAAGGACGTCCACGTCCGCGGAGGTGAGCACCACGCCGCAGCTTTTGAATCGAGTGTACACTTTTTCGTCCACGGCATTGTAATTCGTTCACGAACTTAGCTTTCCTTCTAAATTAAATCGAGGTTACATAGCAAAATAATTATGAATTATGCATTACTTTAAATTATACCGAATAGGCTTTCCTGAGTGTGTGATCAAAAAAGGAAGATGTAGAACACCAAATTCAATTTGCGCGATGGAATAAACTCGTAATTTTACTTAAAGCTATCTCGTTTGTTGTGATGGGATCATAGCGCCTGGTGGGTAGGCAACATCTCACTCGTAGTTCATGCGTGTACTGCGGGTTGGCCGACCCTGACTCTCACAGGCGCCGAGCTCAACACTTATACTAGAAGTAGTAGTCGTGGTAAAAAACGAGTAGAAGAGACGAAAACCGATTAAGAGTTCGATTTAGGGAGGAACATATCTTGCTCTCAGAAACGAAGTACTATCTGGTATATCATGCCAGCTCGCCTGCACGAAAAATTAACCGAGGGGAATAAAAAATGGGAGAACTCGGAGCCATGAATTTATGAAACTCAGCACAGCGAGCAGCGGCTCTGACTCTCGCGCTAAGCTACGTTCGTTCCCGCTTCTGAAAGAAAGTCCTTTCGAATAGCGGGCGAAAATCTAAACCGCGCGCTACGAGTTTCTTACGCGGTCGTTGCGGCGCGGCTTCCGGTTTCCTTCTTCTTACTTCCGCCCCAAGAAACCTTTGGAGTACACCCCATTCACTTCCTTTCGCGCGGCAGCAAGGCAAACTATTTGCCCCGAGTTCTCTCCTGACCTCGCGACACGGCTCCGGCATCCAGAGCAAGAACAACGGCCGCGCCCCGCCCCGCCCCGCCCCGCCTCTTGCCCGCTTGCACGGAGTAATAAATCCCACTTTTTCACGATCCAGATCGGCGCGGACTGCAACAGCAGCAACATGAACACACAACTTATCGTTTGTGGCTGGGACCGCGGAGGTGAAATCCTTTGCAGCTACAAATCTATTCGCGCGCTGTGCGGGTGAAATCCTCCCCGGCACCGAGTGACCTCACACGCCAAGGCCGGGGGAGGGGGGGGGGGGGGGGGTGAGCGAGGCGGTGGCCACGACGTACAATACACAGCCTTTATTCATATGTATCCGAAAAGCCCCTTTCCCGCTCTGCGGCTTGGATTTTTTTTTTCGTTCAATAATAGCCGACCGTACTGTAAATCTACCGCCGCCGCTGTGGACTGGCCGCCGCCATACCCTCCCCCAATCCCCAGCCCCGCCCCGCCAGACCCGCCGGCTCGGCGCTTCTGGTCATGGAATACGAATGCCACATTAATATTGCATCCATGTCGCCCACTTTGTTTGAGTTGGCGACGACAGCCCGAGTGCGGTGTGGGGAGGATCTATATGGACGGACAGAGACTGGGGCGGCTGGCTGGCGGGGCGGGGCGGGGCGTGGTGGGCTCCAGGGTATCGCCGCCCGCCTTTTAAATCACCACCGGCACACGCGATTAACGCTGCCGAGGCTGAATGCCTCAATGGTCCATTCACGCGCATAAAGATGTCTGCCCCCCACCATCATCCAACGCCCGCCCCACGCCTAGGCTTCCGCCTGCGATGTGCCCTCCGGTGAAAGAGAGAAAGAGCGAGAGAGCGAGTGAGAGAGAGAGATGAAGACTAGGAGGGGTTGCTCGTCCCGTCCTCCTACTTGGCAGAGAGATGATCCAGCGGCGGCCACTGGGACGTGCGGGGGGAGAGTGGGAGAGTGGGGCACAGAGAAAAAGACTCGCTGGCAGCGAGTTGGCAGCGTTGGCAGCCCTGTCCCGGCCCGGCGGCGGCCGAGCGGCGGCAGCGGCGGTGGAGTGGGCCGCCCTCCCCCACAACCTTCCCGTTCCCTCCCCCGGGCCCCGGGGGCGCTGCTGGACGGGAATACGGCACCGGGCGGCCGAGCAGTGTCCCGGGGTGTTATCAAAGCATTGCGGTCTGCCTACTTGGCAGGGGCTGAGATGAGGGAAGGGCGACAGCTTTGGGCCCCGTTGGGGGACGAGGAGGGCCG
>NW_026267241.1:84094-98343 GCF_000697945.3 Frankliniella occidentalis
ACGGTGGCGGGGGGCGGGCGCGGTCAGGAGGTGCCCTCATTAGGGCAAACCTGCCGTAGTTTGCATAAAGCGGAAGTTGGGGGCGTGGAGAGACACCTACCGCAAGAAGTTTGCCGTGCGGCGCGGCGGCGCGCGGGACCCGCCGTGGCCCGCCGTGGCCCGCCCGCCCCGACGTTTACGCGCTCATTGGCCGTTTTGGGCTGTTTTGTCTGTGTTTGCCCCCGTTTCCTCTCGGCTGCCTCCCGGCGCACCGACTCGCCCCAAGTCTCGCCACGCCCCGCCACACCCCGCAACACCACGCCACCACGCCCTGCCACACCCCGCCACGCCCCGCCCCGCCACGCCCGCCACGCCACAGCTTTCTTGCCCCACCGCCTGCTACCTTCGTTTCGCAATCACCCTCTGGCACCTCCCCCCCCTCCCTCCCCGCGCCTCACCGTGCGCACGCACAAGCACACAACTCTTCCCCAGCATCGTTCACCCGGACACCACCACCCGCCCCACCCCACCTGCATCCCCACCTGCGCCCCAGCTGCCCGGGGGGTGAGGAGAAGGGGGGTGGGCGGCGGCGGCTCTCGCCGGGGGACAAACTTGAAGGGTCGGCAGTATGGCACTCGCGGCTCCTGCTTTATAACTCTGCTGTCCGTACCATGTACGCCCGTCTGAGTGTCCGTCCGTCTGTCCGTCCGTCTGTCCGTCCGCACACCAGCCACGTCCGCAGCCACTACCAGCCCGGGGCGCGCGTTGCGCTGACCGCTCAAAGCCCCGCTTTCCGCGTTGCTTCGAGGGCTTTGAGGGCAGGCCAAGACGATTGGGGGCCAACAGTCTGCTCGAGGGGCGGCGCGGGGGCGACCCATATGGCAGGCCGGGCCGCCCCTGACCTGAGCGGGGGCGGCATCGTATGGCGGCGGAGACGGGGAGTCCTTCACGAGCGGTTAGCCCCAGAGTGGTGGTGCGGAGGGAGGGAGGGAGGGAGGGAAGGAGGGAGGTGGAGAAAGGAGGGAGAGACGGCGCGGCGCTCTTGTCTGCCGCTGGCAAGAGGCTGCTGGCCAATCGGAGCAAGGGGTTGGGGTAGGGGCTGGGGGATGGAAACCGCATCCGCACACCCACGCGCGCGCGCGCGCACACACACACACTGCAGTAAAGCTATACGTTCCTTTTTTCTGCAGAAAATAGCGTAATAGCATCAGGCGGGCGAAATTGAGAATTGCGTGTGTGTGTCTGTGTGTGTGTGTGCGCGCGCGCCCGCATGTGTATGTCTTGTTGTAATGCCGGCGGCGCCATCGCAGGCATTCTTTCTTCCTTAGACAGTTTTACTAACTATAGACGGCGCTCGCGTGTGTTGTTTGCAGTGGTGAAGCAGGACTACGACGTGCAGGTGTACGACGAGCACGTGGTGGCGGGCAACACGGCCGCCCTCAAGTGCCACGTGGCGCCGTACGTGGCCGAGTACATCATGGTGACGTCGTGGGAGGTGGACCAGGTCAACCTGTACCCGAGCACGGACGTCGGCGGCAAGCACCTGGTGCTGGCCAACGGCGACCTCTACATCCAGGACGTGAGCCCGTCGGACCGGCACCGCGCCTACACGTGCCGCACGCTCCACCGCCTCACGGGCCAGACCCGCGCCAGCCCGACCCCCGGCAGAGTCATCATCACTGGTGAGCCCCGACAACCACCCGACCCGCCACGCCAAACCAAAGAAGAGAGACCCTTTTGTCTCGTTTTGCTCATAACTTGATTTTGCTCTTCCCCCCGGCAGAGCCCAAGGGCAGCGCGCAGCTCCGCCTCACCGTGGAGAAGCACCAGAGCGTGCTCGCCAAGGTGGGGGAGGACGCCGTGCTGCCGTGCCTCGCCCAGGGCCACCCCGTGCCCAGCTACAAGTAAGACGACCGTGCTTCTTTTGTTCCTCTTTTCCTCACTCGGTGGCTGCGGCGGGCGCCTTGCTCTTTCTCTCTCGCCCGACATTTAAGCTTGTCAGACAAAAACGGGGGCAAATGGGGGAGAAGAGAGAAAAGAGAGAGCGAGCCGCAGAGAAGGAAGCCAATTTATCTGGTGCGGGTGGCAGAGCTGCGCAGAGCTGTGTGACTGACGCCGCGAGGAAACCCTCTGCTCAACAGGTGGCACCGCGAGGAGCGGCAGAGGGGAGCCTGCAGCTGCAGCCGCTGCAGATGGACGAGCGTGTGGGGCTTCTGGCCTCGGGGCTGCTGCGGCTCAAGAAGGCGCGCCTTGATCTGTGACTGACTGACCCCCCTCTGCTGACAGGTGGCATCGCGAGGAGAGGCAGGGGCGCCTGCAGCTGCAGCCGCTGCAGCTGGACGATCGCGTGGGGCTGCTGGCCGCGGGGCTGCTGCGGCTTAAGAAGGCGCGCCTCTCGGACGCCGGCCAGTACGTCTGCACCGTGTCCAACAGCGCGGGCGAGGAGACGGTGCACGTGGCGCTGACGGTGACGGCGCCGCTGTCGGCGCACGTGTCGCCGCCGTGGCAGGAGGTGTCGACGGGGTCCGAGGCGCTGCTCGAGTGCAGCGTGGCCGGCCAGCCCGTGGCGCGGGTGCAGTGGCTGCGCGACGGGCTGCCGCTGCAGCCGAGCCCGCGCGTCTCCATCACCACGGCGCCCGCGCCCTCGGCCGCGCTCGGCGGCGCCGGCCCCCAGCGCCACCCGGGGCCGGGCGTGAGCCGCGTCAAGCTGACGGGCGTGGGCAAGGAGGACCGCGGCATGTACCAGTGCGTGGCCAGCAACGACCGGGACATGGCGCAAGGCACGGCCGAGCTCAAGCTGGGCGGTGAGTTCCACAAGGCGCGCACGAGGGGGTGGAATACATAAATTTGACCCCCCCCCCTTACCCCCTCAGGGCCGCCGCCGTGCAGCCAGCCATCTCCCTCCTACTGATTGGGCCTTGTCCAAAAAAAGGGGTGGGCCAATAAATCCCCTGTCGAATCGGCCCAGCAAATATCGGCATTCCGAACTCTTTTTACTTCCCCCTGCACCGCCTAGCGGAGCGCGCGCACCCCCATCCCCATCTCTTTCCCCCCAATCCATCCCTCGGGTCCTTCTCGCTCGCGTACGCGGTCCGTTCCCGCTCAGCGAGACTGTGGGAGGCGGGCCACCAGCGTGGGAGCAACTTTGTGGTCAGCGCAGCCCTCCTCCTCCTCCTCCTCCTGCCCCGCCCTTACCCTCGCTACGCGCTGTGACTTGCGCTTCTGTTGCTTTTCTCTCCCCAGCGGGGCTTAGCTCCGCGGAGATGGCGGGTCTGAGATAGCTCAGCCTGGCAGCCGCTAGCCCGTTCCCCGCCCCGCCCCGCCCCGCCCCGCCCCGCCGTACTCGCACTGCGCCCCGCACCGCTCAGTCCCTCACTGTTGCTTGCAGACGCGGTGCCCGAGCTCGTGTACTCGTTCTCGGAGCAGACGCTGCAGCCCGGGCCCGCCGTGTCCCTCAAGTGCATGGCGGTGGGCATCCCGCCGCCGCAGTTCTCGTGGACGCTGGACGGCTTCCCGCTACCGGAGAGCCCGCGCTTCCTCGTCGGCCAGTACGTGACCATCCACGACGACGTCATCAGCCACGTCAACATCTCGTACGTCAAGGAGGAGGACGGCGGCGAGTACACGTGCACGGCGAGGAACTCGGTGGGCAGCAAGTCGCACTCGGCGCGCGTCAACGTCTACGGCAAGCCGTACATCCGGGAGATGCCCAGGATCACGGCGGTGGCGGGCAAGGACCTCGTCATCAAGTGTCCCGCGGCCGGCTACCCCATCGAGAGCATCAGCTGGGAGCACAGTGAGTGTCCGTGGTCGTGCCAGCGTGGAGTCGCCGCAGCCCAGTGTGCAATCCAAATTTTGATCGATGACGTCAACCTTGGTGCAATATCAACGTCTTGCCCGTCTTGCCCTTTCTACAGACGGCCAAGCGTTGCCCTCGTCGCGTCGCCAGAAGGTGTTCCCCAACGGCACCCTCCTGGTGCAGCAGACCCGTCAGGGCGAGGACCAGGGCACCTACACCTGCCAGGCCGTCAACAGACAGAAGCACTCGGCCCGGCGGGACGTCGAGGTCGCCGTCCAGAGTAAGTTAAATTCCGAGGGGAATACTCGACCCAGACTGTCGCTTAAAGGTCGCACAGCAGTAGAAGTTGTTGGGGGAGGGGGGGGGTGAGTTGAGTTGTTGTCTAAGCCCGTCCCGTCGGATCCTCCGCACACTTGCAACGCAAGTGTGTGAATGTCGCACACTTGTAGGTGTGTGAATTCCTACTCGTACACTTACGGAAGTAAAGGTGGGAATTTTTCTTCGAAGCTCACACTCTTGTGTCTCTACGTGTACGAATGGCCTTCACACACCTACAAGTGTGCGACATTCACATACTTGTGCATATCACTGTATACGAATGGCGTTCACACACATACAATTGTACGACACTCACACACTTGGGTTTCCCACCTGCAGTCCCGCCCCGCATCCTGCCCACGCTGCCGCTCAACCTGAGCGAGGGGATGCGCGCCGCCATCAGCTGCCAGATCCTGGAGGGCGACCAGCCCGTCGGCTTCCGCTGGGAGCGCGACGGGCGGCCGCTGCAGGCCCAGGACGGCGCCTACACGCGCCGCCACGACGAGTTCTCCTCGGCGCTCATCATCGAGCGCGTGGCCGCCAAGCACACGGCCAACTACACCTGCATCGCGAGCAACGTGGCGGGGCCCGACCGCTTCACCGTGCCGCTCATCGTCAACGGTCAGTCACACACAACGAACGATAAAATCTTCCAGTCATGGAAAACAAACATTAGCCAAACAGCTAAACCAATAGCTAAATACGGTATAACTAATGATTTAGCTACCTAAAAATATTTAGCTATTTCGCTAGAAATCTAGCTACATAGCTAAACATTTATCTTCATAGATAACAGTAGCAATTTTTACCAACATTGCTGAACAATTAGTTATTCCGTATTTAGATGTTGGTTAAGCTACACAGCTAGCTCGTCATTTTTCCCGTGAGGTCATCGTAGTTTATTAATTTAAAATATGGCCTGTGCATGCTGGTTGTTTAAACGTGTCGCTGCCTGGTTTTTGATCGGAACTTGTTTCCTCTGCAGTGCCGCCGCGCTGGCTGGTCGAGCCGGTCGACACGAGCGTGTCGGCGGGCCAGGACGTGTGGCTGCACGCCGAGGCCGAGGGATCGCCGCCGCCCTCGGTCCTGTGGAAGAAGGCGGTGCCCGGCATACCCGGCGAGTACCGCGACCTCGCCCTGTTCGACCACCACGTCAACCTGATGCCCAACGGCACGCTGCACTTCGTGCGCGTCTCCAAGGAGAGCGAGGGCCACTACATGTGCGAGGCCGGCAACTCGGTCGGCTCCGACGTCAGCAAGGTCGTGTTCCTCAAAGTGAACGGTTAGTAGAGAGCGGGTTTGTGGACTAAAATTATCAAAGATCTGGGAAGATAGAGAATTGGACAACGAAATAAGTAAGGAGTTACACCGTTAGAAAAAAATAACTTTGCCACCAAGAAGGACTGTAAAAGTTTCTCGATCAATACAAAGGTCTTTTTTCCCACTTTCTCGTTACTCATGTTTTTTTCTTCATCATTATTTTCCTGCGCAGCGCCCGCGCACTTTCCGACCAAGTGGCGCCAGGTGCAGGTGGCCAAAGGGGAGGCCGCCCGCCTGCAGTGCGCCGCGCAGGGGGACCCGCCTATCGACATCCAATGGCGCCAGGCCGGACAGCGCCTGGCCGTCGACACGGACCACAGGTGAGCGGGGAAGGGGAACGGGGCCGGCGGGGCCCGGGGAGGGCGTTGAAGCTGTAATGGAAATTGGGGGAGGAGTGGTGGGGGGTCAGAAGGGTGGGCGAGTTGGGCCTGTAGCGGAGGAAGGGACGCGCACGGGTTGGAGGGGCTCACAAGTTGACAGGAGTGCGGGTGGGAAGGGGGTAAGGGGCGAGGCTGAAGGGGGCGCCGAGCGATGGCGGGTACATGTGTGCACTTTCTAGTATATACACGGCACTAGATGGGAAGCAAGCTCTGGGAGGGAAGGGCAGGTGGGGTGGATGAAGGAGTAGTGGCCCCCGGGGGGAACGGGGAGAAGGGGGAGTGCGGGCGGAGTTTTGGAGGAAAGAAAGGGGGAGGGTGGAAGGGAGAGGGGAGCGCCACGCGGGAAGGGGAGCCGGGAGCAGAGGATGAGGGGGCTCTAGGGTTGACGGCCTCCCCCTCCATCAAGTGTGTGTAACCTAAACCCGGCCGCGCGCTGTGCTGTGACGCCTCCCCCACCCCCACCCCCACCCCCAGCCCGAGCGCTGAGACAGCCGTCCAACCCATTCCGCTCTCGTCGAGGAGAACGACGCAGCCCTGTCCCATCACGTCAGGATGCTGGTGGATGGCAGCTGTATGGACCGTGGCAGGCAGAGACAAGACAGAAAGGAAATATGGCTCGACGCACTCGACGCCGCCGCCTCGCCGCTGGCTGGGCACGTTATCATTTTATAGCACGCCGAGGCGGTGTGGCTGCTCAAAGCGACTTCTTCGAGGCGTGATTGATAAGAAGCAGTTCAGTAACCAAGGTTTCGGTTTGGGGGGGGGGGGTCCAAATATTATGGGGACACAAAAAGATCAGGACGATCATTGGAGTCCATAGAGAACAACGGGTACCCCGGGGTACGAATATCATTGGCCCCTCTGGACTCTCATGACCGCCCCGCCCCGATCATTTAATAAGTCCACGAGGTTTCTTAACCTGAACGGGCCCTAAAGCGCCAGACTGGCATTGACGTGTTGGTTGGTTCGTCCTGCAGACTCACGCTCCGGGAGCAGCCCAAGGACGCCGGCCACGTGTCCGAGCTCACCATCGAGCGCGCCACGCGGCACGACACGGCCACCTTCAGCTGCACGGCCAGCAACGCCTACGGCCAGGACGAGATGACGATCCAGCTGGTGGTGCAAGGTAAAACACTGGAGAAAAGAGAAGGAAGAAAGGCGTCATGTTTTCCGCTGTGGGTTTTGGTCGTGGTGATTTTGAGACCTGCATCGTGTCCTCCGCGCAGAGGTCGCCGAGATGCCGCAGAACGTGCGCGTCACGGAGCAGCAGAGCCGCAGCGTGCAGCTGTCGTGGCCGCCGCCCTACTCGGGCAACTCGCCCATCTCCGCCTACGTTCTGCAGTACAAGCTGGTGGCGGGTGAGTGTCGTCGCGCAGGCCCTTCACAGCCCCCCGCTCGTTGGCCTCCCACACGCTAAGGGGTCGTCCAGAAAGTACGCCCTGCCCAGTTCAGGCCACTGCATGCTCTCATAACGCCTGGTAGGTAGGCAACATCTTGCCTGCTGTGCATGCGCGTACTGCGGGTTGGCCTACCATGAGTCTGACAGGCGACGAGTTCTCATAATTTGCCGGATGAACCTTGTGAAAAACGGACTTACTTTCTGGACGATCCGGGACGATCCCTAACCCGACCTCTCGGTGCCGCAGACCCCTGGCCGTCCAACCCCATGCGCATGGCCGTGTCGGGCTCGCAGGCCAGCGCCACGCTGAGCGGACTCAGCCCCGCCACCTCCTACCACGTGCGCATCCTGGCCGAGAACAGGCTGGGCCTGAGCGAGCCCTCTGAGGCCATCCAGGTCACCACGCAGGAAGAGTGTAAGTAGCTAAGCGAATCATAGGAATAAACAGTTGACGAACAAAATATTTTTAATAGATCTAGCGTTTTCTGCTCACGCCATAATTTGAAAGATTCGTTTTTCCCCCGCGGCCCACAGCGCCTAGCGGCGCCCCGCAGGCGGTGCGCGCCGAGGCACGGTCGAGCACGGAGCTGGTGGTCACCTGGGAGCCGCCGCCCCGCGATATGTGGCACGGCTCGCTGCAGGGCTACTACGTGGGCTACCAGCAGGTGTTCCAGCTGACGCAGATGGCGGGCACGGACCGGCCCACCCGGGACCAGTACATGCTCAAGACCGTGGAGGTGGGCTCTCAGTACGGAGGGGAGGCGTCGCTCATCGGGCTGGCCAAGTAAGCAGTCCACGCTAAGTCATATATTAGTAAATTTAACTTCCGGAAAACGTATTTTTGGGAAATTTTTCAACTTTTTGGGGGGGATTTTGAAATCGGTTTATATGACTGATAACGTCTATTTTTACGTCGTTTTGGACGTTCTTTTGATCGACCCGTGCTTTTCTCTTCTAGATTCACGACGTACAACGTGGTGGTGCAGGCGTACAACAGCCGGGGCGCGGGCCCCATGTCGGAGCCCGTGACGGTGCGCACCATGGAGGACGGTAAGCCCCGCTGCAAAGCCTTTTCAGCCAAACTTTTGCCGCCTACCTCGACACTCACCCGGTTTCGCTTCGCAGTACCATCCATGCCGCCCGAGAAGCTCAACTGCAGGCCCACGTCCACGCAGGAGCTCCAGATCCAGTGGCAGGCGCCGCCGGAGGAGGGCCGCAACGGCGACCTGCAGGGTTTCAAAGTGCTCTTCCGGCCGGTCGAGGAGTGGTTCGGTGAGCTCCCTCCCCCTCCCCTCGGCCGACTGCGTTCCGCGTCGTGCTGATTCACCTCACTCAGCACTTATTCTGCCCGACAGATAAAGAGAGCCCTGAGGTGAAAACGACCTCCTCCACGTCCACCACGCTGCCGGGACTGCTCAGCTTCACCAACTACAGCATCATCGTGCTGGCCTTCACCGGGTCCGGGGACGGCGTCAGGACGCCGCCGGTGTTCTGTCGCACAGAGGAGGACGGTGAGTGTGCACGCCCGGGCCAACCGGTGGACGAGGCAGTCGAGCGATGGTCGTTGTGCTCAACCTAGGCATTCCCCTGCACAGTGCCCTCGGCGCCGGCGGACATCAAGGCCCTGACGGCCTCGGCAAACACGGTGCTCGTGGCGTGGCTGCCGCCGGCCAACCTCAACGGCGTCCTCATGGGCTACACCTTCTACTGGAACTACGTCCGGGACGACGGCAAGGAGGGCTCGACGCACACCGTGCAGCTGGGCTCGCAGACGGAGACGCACGAGGTGCAGAGGCTGTCGCCCAGCTCCACGTACCGGTTCTGGGTGACGGCCAGCACGCGCGTGGGCGAGGGCGAGCCAAGCAAGATAGCGTCCGTCAGGCCCAACGGCAAAGGTGCGTCAGCGCGGTGAAGATGCCGCGTCAGGGATCCGAACTCGTGCCAACTAGTCCTGCATATATAATCTTTTTTTCCCTGCCGCAGTCCCCGCGCGCATCGCGTCCTTCTCGAGGACCCTAGTTACGCCCTGGAAGCGCAACGTGTCCCTGGCGTGCGCGCACGTCGGTACCCCGGCGCCCCAGGTCGGCTGGAGGTTCAACCAGCGGCCGCTCGAGTCCTCCGGCAGGGTGCAGGTGAACGCGGGCGCGCTGCTCGTCCGCGACGTGCAGCACTCGGACGAGGGCAACTACAGCTGCACCGTGGAGAACGCGCACGGCCAGGACGACATCACGTACTCGCTGGTCGTGATGGTGCCGCCCGGGCCGCCGGCGCTCGCTATCCTGGCCACGGACGCCGACAGCCTGCACCTGCAGTGGACGGACAGCGAGCCCGGCGTCCCCGTCCTGGGTGAGTGGGGGCCGCCTGGGAGGTGGGCGCGCCCGTGGCGCAGGCGTGCGCTGCGGGTCTGCCTACCCTACGGACCGCAGGCGCTTTCCCGGCTGCAGCCGAGAGTCAGCTCAAAGCTTTGACTTTAATGAAGCTGTTTAAAAACTAAGCTGATTAACTGAAATCTGCGCTCTCTGCTCTTGCAGGCTACGTCATCAACTACAAGCGCGACCACGGGGACTGGGAGGAGCTGCAGCTCGAGTCCAAGGTGGACAGCTACGTGCTGCGCGGCCTGCTGTGCGGCAACCGCTACCAGCTCTACATGACGGCGTACAACCGCATCGGCACGGGGTTGCCTTGCGACATCGTGCACACGGCGACGCGCGGCTCGGTGCCGGTCACGCCCAGCCAGGCGGCCCTGCTCACCGTCAACTCGACCGTGGTCACGCTGTGGCTGGACGCGTGGGCGGACGGCGGCTGCCCCATCCAGTACCTGATCGTCGAGTACCGCGAGGTGGAGGGCGACCCGTGGCAGCTCGTCTCCAACCACGTGCTGCCCTCGGAGCGCGCCCGCTCCGTCGCGGACCTCACGCCGGGCTCGCGCTACCAGCTGCGCGTCACGGCGCACAACAGCGCCGGCTCGGTGTGGGCCGTCTACAACTTCACGACGCTGTCGCTCGCGGGCGGGCCCCTCCCGCAGCCGCCGGACGACGACTTCCCCGCGACGGCGGACGAGGACGCGGGCATGTCCGTCAACTTCCGGGTGCTGCTCCCCATCGTCCTGTGCTCGGCCACCGTCATCATGCTCGCCTACGCCGGCATGCACATCGGCAAGAGAAGTGAGCACCGTGTGTGGCCGCACCACCGCGCCAAGTACACCCCGCCGCGTCTCGAAGCTGCCTCGGCTGCCTCATATGTGTTGCTTTAATGGTTGCCTTCCCCTTCCAGAGCTGCGACAGCGCGCCTCGTCGCCAGAGGTCATGCCCCCCATGTTCGGCGGCTTTGGCGGCTCCCACGTCCCCCTGCGTAGGGGCCCCGGGCCGGGCCCTCCGGGCGCCGTGGGTGAATCGCCGAGCCTGGCGCAGCTGCAGAACCAGCAGAATAGGGACCAGCACTACCTGGCTCTGCCCGGCGCCAAGTACTCCGAGCCCAGCACCTACAAGACTGTTGAGTCGTCTGGTGAGCGCCCCTCCCCCGCTCTCTCCCCGCAACACTGCAGCAGTGGAGGCGGTCCAGCTGACGCTCCTCTCTTTGCTCCCAGACTACATCAAGGACATCTGCCCCTACGCCACGTTCCAGCTGAACGCCACCGGGCCGGCCTCCAAGGCGTACAGCGACGCGGGGTCAACGTGCTCCTTCTCCGGCAACATCTACTCGGGGCCGTACCACTCCGTGCGTGGCTCCTTCGTCTACCACGACGGCACGGCCGGTCCGGCCGTCGACACCTACAAACTGAGACATGTAAGCTATTCCCCGGCTTTGTTTTCTACCTCTTTTGATAATCAGCAGTTTTTTTGTTTTTTTTTTTTTGTTTTTTTCAAAAACTCTCGTTTTTAATTTGTTACCTTACGTCTGCTTTGCCAGAAGGAGCCCGAGTACACCAAGGTTCGACGGAAAAAGAGTAAACTCCGCGACCCTCACTCGGAGAGCCAAGGTGAGCTCGGTAAGCCACAGTCCGGCCTTCGTTCTCGCCGGTGTACGCGGGTGCCCACTGCCTCCCACCGTATTGCGGCATGACCCCTGCGGCCCCAACACTCTGGCGCGTGCAAAAAGAACACCCCCGTCGTACTGTCGAGTCGACTTCCCGGTGCACGTTTCATTTCTTTCATTTTTTTATATTTTTTTTCAGAATCGGACAACCTTGGCAGCACAGACTCCGAGGTGAAGAAGATCCTGTCGCTTCACCTGCCTATATCGGAGTACGACACGCTGGGTAGCGACACGGAAGGGAGCAGTCAGAAGCAAGAGATGGCGAGCTTCCGGCATCGAGTGCCTCGAGGGGCGCGGACCCCACGAGGGTCCGTGGTGCCATGTGAGTCCATCAGAGATCGATAGCGGCCAACGCGTGTTACTCTGCCAAATTTCGTCACTTACAACAGTGTCAAAATAAACATGTACATATTGTTTCGCCAGGTAAAGAGAGCAGTAGCTCATCGGACACGTCGCCGGTCGACACACGGAAACAGTTCCAGCCCCGCAAGTCCAAGAGCAAGAGCCAGCTGTCTGGAAAGCGACATGTTCGCTCCAGCTCGGGGTACTCGAGTCACACAGAGGAAACAACATTCAGGTAGTGCGTCGTGTCCCAGCACCTCCCCTCACAGGCTTATAACAGACAGAAAGAACTTTGACTTTGCCTCCACTCCCGCACCCCCCTCTTCCTTCCCCTCCCAATGCTTTTTCCACCCCCTCTTCAACCGGGGCGTGGAGGCCCCCACGCCCGCCGCGCCACGCTTCTGAGTCGTGTCCAACAGTTTCAGCGATCGCATCCAGCCACCGTCGCGGTTCTCCGATTCGCGCTCGCTCTCCAGGGACTTGTCGGAGACGGAGAACGACCAAAAGCGCAGACCGTCGCGGTCCTCTGTGCCCTCCCGCGCCAGTGGTTCGGCCAGCGCCGTGAGAGATCCATCGGCCTCGTTCCAGATTGATGTATAGCTAAGCGCATGAGGCAACGGGGCAGCGGGCTGCCCTTTCAGCCGTCAGCCAATTGTCTTCCCAAGTTTTGTATATTTTTGTTTTCTCGCCTTTGCCTATTGATACCTCTAATAATTGTTCTTCCATTGTGGATGCCAAATGTTTCGTTGTTTTTTTTTTTCGTTTTTTGTTGTGTTTTTGTTTTCTGCTGTGAAAAAGAAATGGCCTATGTTGGAAAAGTACTGAAACCTTGTACATTTTGCGGCCATTTGACATTGTGATATTTAAATTTTAGCAGTTGCTGATATCATACAGCCCCAGTGACTGAGCATGAGAGTGATGTGTTCTTCTCATGGACTGAGTCTTTTCATCTTTAATTGCATTATGCCTCCCAAATATAAGTTTGGAGCAAACGCAAAGTTTTTTATAATGTCAATTAATTTTTTAAAACATCATATCATATGTGTAGCTAGCCTTTTTATTCAAATTTGCTGTTCTTAATGGCACTGAATTTTAATTTTAATTTCATGGTCAAGATAAGTTGTTGCTGTGAATTGTTGACTTGAATTGCTATATAAATGTATGTATCTCAGACTCAAAACTGACACATTTGTCTACTGGGTACTGTGTGCTTTTGATAGATTGCTCACTATGGCAGCTCTGTGAAAAGTGCACAATATATCAAATGTTGCTTAACTGATTGCAGAAGTTTTCTGTCTCTCCTTGTTAAGTAAAGTATTATGTAAAGATCAGACTCTGCATATCAATGTCAACATATGATGTAAATATTGGGTATCTCTAATTGGATATGTGTGTAATTATAGAAGACAATATTTCAACTGTGCCTACAGTGTACATAGTTCGCTAAAGTAAAAATTTCTCTGAAAATGAAAATTTCTTTTTGACAAAAATATGTTAAAATCTCCCTTGCCTTTCTTTTTATTTTTATTAAAGAAAGCAATGAAGTTCTATTGAAACTTAACAATGACTATTATACTAAATAAAACATTGTGAATGGGGCAGAGAGCTTTCCCATTACAATTAGAGAAACTGTGAGGATAAGGAAGGTGTTTAAAGAAATAAAATAACCAAAGTTAACCATTCAGAGTTTTATTGTGCTTTCCATTAGGTGGGCGCGAGTCTCGTCACATCACGGGCAGACTATCTGCTGAAAGGGCATAATCTGTGCTGGCAGCTCAACTCACTAGACTAATCTTTACTGTGCGCCAACCTGACATGTTCTGGACCTTATGGGTGGTTCACTTCACCTGTCCGCTTATTTAGCAAAGGTAATATTTGTTCGCACCAAAAGGTGCTAATTATGGGAAATGGAAGAAAGTCATCGTCTGCTCGTCGGTTCCTGGTATACTGTACCGCATGCACGAGTGCGGGCGGGCTTGCCTATCGCCCCTGTCCACGGCGCCTAACGAGCCGAACGAGTAGGCAACCCGCCCGCACTCGTGCATGCGGTACAATATAACTATGGAAGTGCGCGGCGTGAATCAGCCACCTGGTATAATGTAAATTACCTCGTAAAGTCCCCGTCACGACAGACGCCTTAGAGAGGAGCCGTGGCCTACCTCGCAGGCGTCCAAGCGACAACTCGTGTCGCGGCGACAAGCGGTACACGTCCCTGTTCATGGACACAAAAATGTGGTCACAAATGGGGCAACATACGATGTCCGACGCCACCAGCCACACGCCCCTTTTGTAGTTAAACATTTGCAGCTACAGTCGACATGACCGCATGCCTCGCCGCATGCAGCTTCATCCGAACCAAAATTGTCGGCCCTAAGATCAACTCACGGGTGGGGCAAATTTTTCTTCGTCACTTTTTGTCTCCCGTTAGGCAGGACCGAGCTCAGACCTCGGCCCGGAGGAGCAAGCTGGTAGCCGAGCGTGTTAAAGCGTGGTCGTTGGCAGATCGTGCGGGTGGTCGGTAGTTCGAATCCCATCCGCGGTCATTTTTCCCTGCTCTGCTGGCCAAGTGTCTTCGGGCGTCGGTCACAGCTTAGATCAAGATGCCGCTGAAAGTAGTACTCTGTATTGTTCCGTCGCGGCCAAGTCGGTAGCGTCCGGACCCGGTATGAACCTGGTC
>NW_026267241.1:100465-111250 GCF_000697945.3 Frankliniella occidentalis
GAGTTGATCTTAGGGCCGACAATTTTGGTTCGGATGAAGCTGCATGCGGCGAGGCATGCGGTCATGTCGACTGTAGCTGCAAATGTTTAACTACAAAAGGGGCGTGTGGCTGGTGGCGTCGGACATCGTATGTTGCCCCATTTGTGACCACATTTTTGTGTCCATGAACAGGGACGTGTACCGCTTGTCGCCGCGACACGAGTTGTCGCTTGGACGCCTGCGAGGTAGGCCACGGCTCCTCTCTAAGGCGTCTGTCGTGACGGGGACTTTACGAGGTAATTTACATTATACCAGGTGGCTGATTCACGCCGCGCACTTCCATAGTTATATTGTACCGCATGCACGCGTGCGGGCGGGTTGCCTACTTGTTCGGCTCGTTCGTAAGGCGCCGTGGACAGGGGCGATAGGCAAGCCCGCCCGCACTCGTGCATGTGGTACAGTATACCTACAGATGTGCGCGGCGTAAATCAGCCACCTGGTATGTACTTCGTCCTTCTGGTTCTAATTTAACACGCTTGATCTTCCCCTGGTTTGGATTGGAAAGGACAAAGGTGAACCACCCTTTACAACCCTCACATGAGACAAGAAACAAGGGGCTAAATATAAGCTGTTTGACTTGTGGGACAGGTTGTCTGTCTCCTTGACAGGGTTGCCACGAAGTCCCAGTTTCCGAATATCCTGACATTTTCCTGACCAAATCCTGACGAAAAAGTGACTTTATCCTGACATTTTCAGAACAAGTTGACAGCAAAATAGCGCCATTTTTCAGGGGTTAAGAAAAAAATTGGGTATTTTTTTTTAGGAAAAATATATCAGAGTGGCGCACTACCACAGCGCCACGCCTCTGGCCGAAGTAGCGCCGAGCATCAGGGCGATAACCGGTACAAACCATTTATCCTGACACTTTAACCCCAAAATCCTGACATTATCCTGATTATCCTGACAACTTTTGAACATCCTGACAAAATCCTGATTGTCATGATTATCCTGACGCGTGGCAACCCTGCTTGAGAAAGATATCTACCATGAACTTCTTAAATATTTACTGGGGATGGTTTTGTGTTATCAAAACGCCAAGGTAACAGATATACACAAACAAGAAATAATTTCAGTCGCTTTATGACACAACGTGAACACTTGTCTTTTGTTTACAAGGTTGAATGAATGAGGCAAGGAAATGAAAACTGAATTTCATGCAACAATGACAACATTTAAAACTGTACAGCTACATTCAGCAATAATAAAACATAAAAATAATTGCACGGATGGCAACATGTTATAGTTACTTTCATGTTCAATCCATACAATCTAATAGCACATTAGAAATTATTCAAACAGTCTCAAAAACTTAAAAGATAAAACATAACATGAAGTAATTGTAACAAAAGTTCAACCCAGAAATGTCACAAGCAGCAAGCATTGGCAGCGAGATAACATTTAAGTGTTTAAGAACACACAAGTCACTTTCACTAGTATTACAAAACCACATTAAGAGGAGTAAAGTCTTTAACACAAGACTGCAGATTGAATACAAAGCAAAGTTTGATGTTACTAGATACAATGAAACACGGTATCAGCGTTTCCCAGATATATTGTTTCCCGTTTTTAACGTCGCATTTCTCACACTCCAAATTCCAATTTTCCAAACAAATCAACCCATTTATAGCATCGTTCTGCTTTTAAAAAGCTTAAAACACCTCACGCCGGTACACTGTAACTGGGCTTCTCTCTATTACAAAATTGACTAAGTGAGACTGCACATAACTTCCTTTGGAAAAGATCTTTTTTAACATTTTACCTCAGGGTTTACACTACCATCAAACTGTACACATCAAAGCCAGATAAAAAACTGTTGTACCTACATAGTACTTTAAAAGACTTCATCATAAAGCCAAGTACGAATGGAAACACAAATTTAATGTCAAAATAATAATTTTCTATTAAAGCATCAAGCAGTAAAATATACAAGAAGTTTGGTTTAGGTGAAATAATCACATTCTAGACTTAAATAATACTGCACTTGAACAGCATAACATCTTTTGTGGAATATGCGTTCATTTTAAATTTCACTTTATGCCAATGTAGTGCTATGTGACATTTCTGGCTACTGATAACCTGTTTATAATAATTATCACTTTGTTTGTAACTTAACAACGTCCAGCAGCTGTGCACCTGCAAGTCATTTTCAATGTCAAGCAGATAGACTATTCTCTTTCTGAATAGTAAAAGAGATACATACATATAAACATAACGTTCATTTCAAATTAGTGCCTAATAGACTTCAATCAAAGTTAAATGGTACCAACAAAACGGTAACCAAACCGCAAGGACTAGAACATAGGAGCATAGTGCACTCCGTACCCGAAGCTCCGAATGCACAAAGAAACTTAATTAAATTATGATTTGATAAATGCATTTGCCGAACTTAAAATGACAAATTTGAAGAATATTAGCACATCAAATTCAATTGGAGACGATTTTATCTTTAAGCCAATAATTTTCTGTGTCAACAGAATAAGTTTTAGCAACTGAAATGATAGAACTGATTACAGAGGGTGCCCCGGAAATGAGAGCAGAGCTGTTTATAATAAAAGGCAGCTCTGATACATTTTTTTTCTAGACAAAGTTTACAGTTTTAATCAAATTTCTTACCTTTGCAATAACTGACCAACTTTGTAATTGGAGAACAGCAAACAAAGGCGCAAGCCTTTGGTCTAAGACTCATCCTCAAGGTAAAACACATGTTTTCCTTTTAATTACTCTTGCATTTATCATGTCAAATTTTCCTTTAAAAGGACTGCACATCTAGTTGAGAACAACAATCAAATGCAAAGGCTGCAAACAAATTGTATCTAGTTCTCTGTTTAGCATCTACATTCACATCCTACAGAGTTACCTCTCTTGTAGGGTATAGCCAAACCACACTAAAAAGACATCCATCAAAATGGCATTTCAAATACTTAAACAAAGCTACACTAAAACAATACAACAGTTCAGTTATGGCTTTGGTCAATTATAAGCTAACAAATAACTCTTCTAACACAATATATATTTGTATATATGTCACACTGAAAGGAACAGCACTAGCAAGCTTTCCCATACGAAATCTAGAATAATTCATTTTTGGGAGTGGCAAAACATTTGGGTTTTGCAGAGAACATATATCTCAATCACAGTTGTTTACACACAACACTAGAAGATTACAGGTCATAACAATAAGCCAATGGGAAAATAAATGAAAGATCTGCGTCCTGGTAATCATTTCTATGGTTCAGAGAACACCTAAAACAAGGAGCTCAATTTGAGTAATTGTGTAGCTCACTGGGAATACAAAACTTGTAAATACCTTTTAAAAAGCTCTGAACAAATCACAAAGAATACAGAATTTCCAATGCTGAATTCGAAGAAAATCTGATTGTAGTAATAATTTTAATAAGTATGCTCTACGTCAGGAAACTGCTTTCATGGTTGACATTGTTTTAAAGTAAAATACGACAAACACTCGGCACAAAGCACAGGAATTTTCACACAATTACAGTTAGGCCTTGCCGCTATACATACACTACAAATGGTGAGAGCATGTCACAAACAGTATATTCAAATTAATTAGTAGGAGTTGGAAGGACATAGGAAGGCAAAGCTACAGAACACATGCATTAGTACGAATCTTTTTGTTAACATAGACTCAAAAAGGGAATCACAATTTCTTTGATACACAGTTGATCAGCAATAAAAATCATATTGAATTGTCATGTCACTTATGATCATGCACATTGTATAAGCTAGAATATAATGAAACTTTCTTTCCATTAAAAAAACAAAAACAAAAATTGACAAAACAATGGAAAGACAGTGAGAGCCTGCAAGTCTCAATGAACACATGTTGTTTGGTCATGGTGAGAATTAACCATTTAAATATCACACATGCCTGGTTGGTGAAGAGAATTGTATTTTGACACATAGTTAACTCAGCCCACAATGATAAGCTTGCAAGCTTGAAAACTGTCGGAATGAGAAATGATAAAAAATAACAAATAAGGGATGGAGGACATAAAAAAATTTAAAAAAAGTTTTGAAGTGACATTAAAGTGAAAGTAGAGGGAGGTTGCAAACATATATACAAAGCTTCGAGCAAAAACACAGGCAAAGCATCATACCTAACAGATATAAACTCTTAAAACTCTATCTGACATAAAGTTCTTTGTGAACTTACTTTTACCAAACATAAATATAGACTTTGCAGTAAAACCTTGTGGTATGAATTCAACAGACATTTTACAATCACATCATACTCACAAGATCTGATTAAACAAAGACTACTTGGAGGTACACCTGTCTTTCCACCCACTCAAGTTGAACACAGATAAAATGTATTGCCATGAGAACAATAATTATGTGCTACAAATGAAAAATAGATTGCTATTACACTACCAAATCATGACTGTAAATCTTGAGAAAGTAAGTGAAAAATGTAGATAATAGAAATTTTAAAATGAATCAAGAAAGTGTCATTTTTTCTTAACAAGTTAAAATTTCAAAATAAATTGAAATTTTAAAAGAACTTATTTGATTGAAGAAATGCATTTACTTCTGTTTCATGTCCTTAGGGGGAATCCCTATATTGTTATGAAGTCTCTTGGTATAGAGTTGTACATAAAGGATATGGCACATATTTCTGCCAAAAAGGTGCAAGGTATGTATGTATTAGGCTCAATATTAGTCAATATTGAAATCAGATAACTAAAGAAGAGGAAAACATCAAAAAAATAAACAAACATTTGAAACATAATTGAAAATAGCAATGATAACAGTGATGGCTTGGGTCAGTCATGATTTTTTTCTCTTCTTCGTGTAAGGCCTTGTACCATAGTTCAAGCCCCTGCAAATCCATAAACTTCAAGAACACGGATTTCAAAGTCACCACTTGGACACAGTGGTGGGTTGTTAAAGGTAAGACAGCGATCTGTTTTACCATATCGGATGTTTTCATCCATCCAAATAGCTTGCCCTTCACTGTCAAATAAGAATACAAACATCATAGTTTGACAACAAAAAAAAAAAATGTAAAAATTTTTAAATGTTAAAAGACCTATGTAGAAACTTACCCTCCTCCAATGGTTATCATTTTATGATCAGCAGCCAAAAACAACTCTGCAGAATGGTCTAACTGTTTTTCTCCAGGACTCTGTTCCATTCCAACCCATGGGTACTTGGCACGTTCAGGGTAAAGACTAAATAGGAATGTTTCACCAGTGCCAAAGTAAGCCTGGCGATTGCCTCTGTCATCTTTAACATTTCTTTCATACCACCGAGTAGAACAGTAAGCACCAAAGACCTGAAAACATAGAATCCAATTGAGACATCTTTTTTGTTGTTATTTTTGTTAATAGATCAGTCCTAACAGGGAGAAAATTAAACAAACCTCATTGTTGCTTGTTTTTATCATTAGTAAAGTTGGTTCATGTTGTTCAACGCGTACATAGAATGTGGTCAAACTACACCCATGTTCTTCAGTTGTATACAGTAGGATGGGTTGATACATGGTGATTCTGACAGGTAGCCATGACCATAGTGTGAACAACTGAAACAAAAAATCAAAACAACACCATTAGTTCTCTGGTATAGCATATACAATTCTCCCTTCACATAATTAGGTAATTCTCATCAGGGAGAGATCTACTCTTTTGACCAAATGTAGGAGCTAAATTCTAGAGACAAAATAAGTAAGGGGAATAGTTAAATTTAACCTGAAAATAGCACAGAAAAGCCCCAAATTATTGACTAAACAATACTGTTGCAGGACAGTTGTTGGGTTCACACACTCAACCAGTAAACAGTACGTATTATAGAAAATTTGCAACACCAAGTGAAGTGGACATAATACACACCAAACAAACAAAAATGAGCAATGATACCTGTTTAGTGATCACTAACGCTTCTTACTGGGGCAGACCAAAAACTCCTGTTGAAATAAAGAAATAAAAAATAAAACCTAATTTTGTACTAACTTGATTGCAATTAAATTTTTAACAAACATATTTCAATTGCTTTTGTTATCAGCCTAGGAGGGAAACTAGGAAATGTTGTGTTATACAAGAACTCCTGAGATGGGAATACATAACAAAATGATAAGAAGCCCCCAACATGCATTTCTTTATGAGAGTGCAGGAGGAATATAGTACGTGTCTGACAACAAATCATGAGCAAAGCGGTGATCAGGATATACACAGAGCAATCTAGTCCCAAATATTTATAAGTAATGTGCCTTTTCAAAATTGAAATATCAGAATAAATGTTGACTGGTATCGAAAGCACTTACTCACTTTAATTGCTTTAATTGTGGAAGAATATATAATGAATTCCTTGCCTTAGACTGGAATGAAAAACACCATGATGTGATGTTCTACAGTACTGCATTTTATTTTATTTTTGCTTCATGCAGGATATTGCATACTTTACTACAAAAGCCTTACCACTTAGAGAGAAAGGGTGTTGGAGGGATGCAAAGAAGCAAGCCAGTAACTTTTCAAGACTGAATGATGTTTGAAGGGACAAACTACAATACTCACTTCCTCTTGAGAAACAATAGCAGAACGGATCTTGTAGATAGGGTACACTCCCATAGCGTGAGTGCGTGGTTCAGGAGAGCGAGAACCCTTAAGGTAGCAGCAGTAAATAGACAAACAAACCATCACCATCACCCAAAGCACAACCACAATATTGTCAAGCACCTTATGGTACTTAAAAGCTGACCTTCCTCTTTTTGTCTTGGTCCTTAAAAACCAAAACCATGCAAAAATACAATACTCCTAAGGTTTGTTGCTGTAGTTAGTTTTGGACTACACTTGTATGATATTGTAATAAGAGAAAATATTAAATACTGTTCCGGCTAATAAAATTTCTTTTGAAAACAAACAAGCCCCACAAAAATGGCTGATTTTCAATGAAAACATAGTTTAAACATCATTCATTATCCTAAATGATTGAAATTTCTTCAAAACTACTGTATATAAAAATTAGATGCAAAATTTTAACTCTGTACTCCGATGGATAAACTGAGTACATAGCTCTTACAAAAGACAATAAGCACTTTGATAGGATTGAAGTCCACGACTCATAAACTAACAGTTGTAAGTAATATTGCCGGATTATCAGGTAAGCAGGGACAAATTTGAGTAAAGTTGATACAACAGCAGACATTATGATATTGTAGCTAGATGTGTAGAAGAAAGAAGTGTAATAAATTTGAAGATTTAACAGAGATTAAGGAAGAAAGAAGCATGCGACAGTCCCATCTGTCGACATTTCTTAAGGAGCATTCAGGAATAATAAGATAGATACAGAATTTCAGGCTGGTTAGCATCAGAATGAAGAGAATATCGCACAAAGGTTATTTGTTGTTTTTCATTTACCACAAACATGGAAAAATAGACCGTAATATTATCCATATAACTGGACTAGCAAAAGAATGCGGGGATGAGGAAAAATAGGAGAACTGATGCAAAGGACTCCAATTTAAGATTTTGCAAGGACAAAATTGAAACCAAAAGTCTGAAATTGAAATTTCTTATGCAACCTCTCCAACTCAACTGACTATTTTGAGAAAGTGATAAAAATATGCAAGGAACTGTCAACAGAGAACTTTGGCGAGAAAATTAAATTAAAGTGATTGCAGCAATTCTCATGAGTTATGCCTGAGCAGGAAGAACAAGGAAGTCTTCCACATCATAAATAAAGCACATTCAAAACACAGAAGATTTTTGACCATAAATTAAATTTGTCGTCAACGTCAACAGCATAATTTTAAAAAGCAGCACATCGATGTTTAAGAAATTGTCTTACCTCTCGTATTGTCAATGTATGTGAGACAAGTTGAATATTATTTTGAGACTGTGAAGTAGGTAGATTTTCAGATGACCTAGAGCGACTAATCTGCTGAGAGTTGGATAAAACTGGCTTGCTTTTCAACAGCATTTCCGTTTTAACAAATACTCTTTGAATGTATGATGAA
This sequence comes from Frankliniella occidentalis, assembly GCF_000697945.3. Lineage (NCBI taxonomy): Eukaryota > Metazoa > Arthropoda > Insecta > Thysanoptera > Thripidae > Frankliniella > Frankliniella occidentalis. The sequence goes on from NW_026267241.1 coordinate 108,477, forward strand.
CTTAACCCTCGGACATTGAAAGCAGTTCGCAAAACTTTGGTAGGGCTCACCTGAAACACAAAAACAGTCACAAGATTTTCTAGAACAAATACAAGGAGAACCAGATTAAATGTGTTCCACAATATCACAATCGAGTACTAGCTACTCACAGGCATCTGTCTGCAGAATTTTGTTAAGGCATTATCAACACCTTGGGCAGCAAGTTCTGCACTCCATTCTGAACTTTGTGAAGTGGAATACTTGTAGAATAGGAAAAGAATTGCCATAGCTACACGGTACAGAACTTTGATGCCTTCATGAAAGAAGCAGTCCATAACACGTACCTAACAAGATAATTGGGTAAACAAAAGTATAAATACAGGCAGAACAATGCAAAATTTAAAAACCAAAGGTATATATTGAAAGCTTACTAAATGAGTAAGTGGTAACCCCTGGAGTATCCACCAAAGCCAATCAGCATATATCCTTTCCGAACGAGCATCGGAGCAGTGTCGGGCAAGATGAGCAGCAGCAGATTTCTTAAAATACAAAGGCACGTATATTACAAATGCCAAAGCCCAAAGAGAATAAAATTTCACAAATACAAATGGGTATTAAAGTATGTTACCATATGCTTTTTAGTTATAAGCATGACTGTACGCCATGTAGCTTCATAAAGAAGTTTTGTTTGTGTTATAAAAGTTTTGTCTTTTGATGAAATAAGACTTGCTAGGCTGTTGTAGCATTCTTCCTCTGCAAAGATTTCAGTAAATAAAAACTTAACATTAAAAACAGGGTCTTTTCTCAGGATTAAGAATACTAAAAAGAACAAATAGCTAAAATAATATACCTGGCATAAAGTGCAGCAACAAGGCAGCAATAGGATACAAGGCTGGGGAGTAGGTTATGTCAGGACAAGAAAAACCAAGAACACAAACTACGCGATCTGCCAAACTACGTCCTCGACGTGTCAAATGATATGGCAGACAATGTGTGTTTTCCACAAATGCTGGAAGCAACATAGGTTTATCGGATATATCTGGAAAAATCACAAGATGTATTATATTAGACATTGTCACTTAAAACGAAACCAATTTAATTGTTAATGACTCCGATAAAAACCTGTAGTGCCAAAGAGTTGATTAACCAGTTCCCAGTAGAAGCCATCTTGCATTGGACGACTGCTTGAATGCTGTTTGCACAGAGCTGGCCATAGCTGAGCTCTGATGGTATGATTTGTAGGCCAGCCTTGCTCACGAAGTATAAGTTTAACCTGTAAAAGTTCATTTTTCATAATATAGAAATACATTACAGCAAACTAACACAACTATTGGTAGGGTTTTGAGCAAACTGACCTCCCTCTTTCTCCCAGCTTGGATTAAGGAGTTTATTTCACTCCATGTCTTCAGAGGCTTGGCATTCTTTTTGGCTGGACTATCAGGAACAATTGGAATACTACTTGTGTCCACATGAGCTGGGAACACCTCATACATATCGGACTCTTCTTCTAGTGTCGACAGCATCACTGCCATCTAACCCGTTAGGCCTATGTTTGATCAAATAGCATCATTGTTTCTGTAAGAAAGAGAATATGCAGACAAAATTAATGGTCACTACCTGAGGAATTCAGTCACTCTAATACTTATCTGACCCAAGTACCTCATAAGATCATCTCAAATAAACAAAAAAATGTATTTAAAATTGTATTGATTAACACTTTACAACATGGTGAATTAACATTTTGAACTTTTAACAGTCTGTGTTGTTAATAATTTGCACTCTAATTCCATAAAATTTACATTGACTATATGGCCAATTGCTTTCAAATTATAAATCTGTTGATTCCACCACATTGCACAGCTGCCCTGATCACATGAAGCTGATGCTCTTGCTGATACAGGCTAGTTCCATCCGCATTCTTATCTGACCAGTGACAACAAAAACACATGGTGAGTGTCTTGGCTTGGGGCTCTGATTGAGATGGAGAATGCAATCAAAAATGGAGAATATACACAAAGCAGTACTAAGAGCAAGGGAGTGCTTTTCATCTGCATTTATGGCGAGGAAAGAATGAAAGAATAAGAAATCAAAAAGAACATGTGTAAACGGAAAAGATGATATATATGAAAGAATACATAAAAAAATGAGAGACAGGTAAAAAAGGGCACAAGGAAAAGAAGTGAAATAAGATCATTCATTGAGTAAAGGAAAAGATAACAGTGAGGGAATGGTTGATGCAATGCTATTGAAAGTGTGGAAAAAGCTGTTGAATGACAAACAATATTTGCGGGATAACCCAATAGGTGTAAATTGACTTCAATAAGAATATAACGTGAGGAACAGATTGGTAAACGGAAAACTAGAGTGAAAAACAAATTGCAAAATTCATAGGTTATGTATAAATGAACGAATGTTGAAAAGTGTAACTTAAAGTCTTAAAGTAGCTGCGCAAACAGATGTAAATGCAATGAAATAACCATAAAATTTACAAGGATCAATACTCTACGTGAGTATTAACCGGTTCGCATTCTGCAATTTGAATTGACAAGGGTTTTCAGAAAGGCGGACAAACAGGGGGTCGTTGAAAAACTCAACTTCTCAATCAGTCCGTAAAGAGTCGTTATTTCAAGTTTCCACAAATGACTTCTAAAGTCCTTGCCATTGTTCAAACGAACAAAATAAGTACCAAGACAAAAATGTGTCAAGAATTAGTACTGTTTACCTTTCCGTCAGAGTCAACAAACACAGCGGACATTCAGACTCGCGACCTTTCAGCCGCTTTCAGATTTCGGCAT
>NW_026267241.1:111300-111803 GCF_000697945.3 Frankliniella occidentalis
CGGAGGGCGCACTTTTTGATCTTTTCCCGTGTTATCCGACCCGGGCTGCAGCGCGTCGAAGAGGTGGACTTGGGCGCCTACCTTATGGGAGAACACGACCGGTAAAGCAGGACCGAGTTCTGAACTCGCTGACGGTACGAGGAGCCGACAGCCGAGTGACGAGCGTGCCGGTGCGTGGTCCGGCCATTGTCGGCCTTGGGTTCGAATCCCGGGCTTGGAACTTTTCCCCCGCTCTCCTGGCGATGTGTTTTCAGGTGTGAGCGACTGCGAACACACAAAAAGACTCTAGCAGCGAGCAACAGTATAGTGGCGTCGTAGCCCAGTCGGTACAGCGCCAGCTCGCGGAACCGACGGTCCTAGGTTCGAGGCCCACCGGAGTTTCGATTTCCTGCTTTACCGGTCGTGTTCTCCCATAAGGTAGGCGCCCTAGTCCACCTCTTCGACGCGCTGCAGCCCGGGTCGGATAACACGGGAAAAGATCAAAAAGTGCGCCCTCCGCGCGC
>NW_026267241.1:115000-126468 GCF_000697945.3 Frankliniella occidentalis
ATGGGGTGGAATGAAAGAAAATTAGAATCCATACCTGCCTCTGCCAAAAGAGTTGCCAATTTGTGGGCCGCCGTTGCAGGGAATAACAGACCAATTTTAAACCACAACTAACGATTAATACATAAAATACCCTTGATTTGGGGCGGAATAGTTTGTGATCATGTCATGTGAGAGGGGAGAGATCCGTTCCCTTCCCTTTCTCGCTCGCCCTTTCTCGTTCAAGCAGAAACTCCGCAACCCGCACGCAAGGCACCGAAATCATCAAACATGGCAGCCACTGCCGCTCATAAACTTATATTTATTTTAGGGATTTCATCATTACTGCATGCCGCTTATTCGGCAGCTCAACGTAAGTTTAAGTTTTTCTTAAGTTTTTGTATAAGCAAAAAGTAAAGAGTGGGTAATTCAGCCGTGTCAGCCTTATATCTACCAGTCATCCGTTACATTCTAACCTAACCTGGGGTTTACGTTCTGCTAGAATGGATGGAATGGACACTTATTTAGCTGTCAAATGAATTCTGTATTTGTAATAATTAGAAGATCGCTTTCCTCAGCTTCTACCATCAGAAATTTATCACTGGTACGAACTTTTCAGATCGAGCCTACCTTCGGATAACAGAACAAGAATTTGTTGGACTTCCCATTGATGTGAGTTAATTAATGTTAATCTAACAAAATCAGTCCAATTATTTTTGTTATTATGAAGGGTATCCTTTTTTCAGATATTGATTCAAGGCATTGTCAGTCTTTTTGTGACTATGTATGGCATTTTGACATTGGCTGGAGAGTTTAAGGAAATTCGATCAACAGTTGATCTTGAATCTAAAACATGGGAGACCTTCCGAAATTGCCCCTCATTTTATACATTCAATCATAGAGGGAGGGCTCTATCACCCTACTACGACCCTCCTTTGGACTAATTTTTTTGTTTTTTATATTGGAAAGATACATACATTCCTTCCAAAGTTATAATCTGTGGCATGTGTTGATTCAATCATCAAAAATATTTCATATTTGTTTTCTATTTTGCTCATTGTAGCAAGATCTCAGTCACCCAAGTCCCAATAAGTTATTGAATGTGTCATACAATTTGCTAATAAAAAAATTTGTACCAAATTCCAAGAAACTTCTTTTCCTATGTTGCCTGTGAAGGTTTTCATTTGTACTAGGTCGCTGAATTGCCCCGTTCACATTCTTAGTTATACTGTACAGCACCTACCTCACGCACGCGTGCAAACGGATTTGACCAGACCCTCTTACCACTCGAGTGAGTAAGCAGCCGAATGGCATGAGTGCTTTTTGTGTCGAACTTAGGAAGTTGGCAAATTAACTACCTGGTGATTGACGAAAAGGGTGAGTCATATGCTAAGTACTAAAGGGGGAATAAAAAGAAAGAGCAATATTTAGAAAATCAACAAAAAGCAAGACACTGAAATTTAGGTATAATATGTATTTTCTTACATACAGCAAATACTATTGAACTGCAATCAGTAATTTACATGGAAATTAAGTATCAATATGATGTAAAGTTAAATCAAAATACACACATAATACAGTCAGGTACATATGGAAAGGGCATTAGTGATGATTTTTGGAATAACTTCATTGGTTTAACAGTCACCTCCTGGGGGTGTAATACTCACAACTTGAATGACTCCGTAATTTTACACTTAATTAGTAGGAAATATAAAGTTTTAAAATAATTTTTGTTTAAGATGGCCAAACTAGGACTTTTAAAACATATATAATAGTTATTACAAAGAAAAGAAGTAAGGTATAAGATGTAAAAATAACATTTGCATTCAATCACAAAAATAAAGTTGGTGATAGAAAGATTACAGAGTTTCTGCAGACACATGTTTTTATTGAGCTGCTGAAGACTTTAAAAACTAGTACCAAAGGAAAATTACACCAGCCATATCAGATTTGATTTTCTTTAGGTTGAATGAGAACTTAAGAACAATGCAACACATTAAGATTTGTTTAAATGCTGCAATAAAGTGCAGGTTTGCTTTTTCAGTAGTATGTGATGTTGCATAAAATGCTAACCACAACTACTTTTGAAGGGTTTTCACTCATTTGAATTATTAAGAATTAAGTAAAGGGCAACAAGCAGTTGGGTTCCGTTCATGACAAACACAGGGAGAATATTATTGTTGGTATGTAAACCCTATGATTTACATCAGTACAATCATTGAAGGTGTTAAAATCATACACATACTAAAATAGGTAAACTACGTACTGTACATGTTTTCTTTGATTACCGTAGTAAGATGCTTTGCTTAGAAAGCCATAACCAACTATGAGGTAATCCTCGCAAAAATTAAAAAAAGTAAAAATCAGGTGGTTATTACAAAAACCACCAATTTCCAGGGCCACACAGTTGTACTACATAAGCTAATTTTCTAAGAGGGAAAATTCTATACTAAATATCACAGAAGGAAATACAATGTCTTAAGTTTCAAGAAATTATACTTTGCATCTTTCTTAAAATATCCAGATCAAAAAGGTCAAGTGCAACGGCAATTTCACCAAGAAATTATGAAAACATTCTAGGTTCAAAAGTAAGAGCTAATAAAGGTTTTTCCCTGGAAAGTAACTCCTACATTTTGAGCTTGAGCTACTTAGCAAGGCTAACAAAATTATTTCACTCTTTGAGACTCTCAAATAGATAAATTTAAATAACTAGTTAAAAGTGGTTAATGGTGTATCAGTATACTAGACTAGCAGTAAACAAGCAGTAGATCGCACAGTGGGGCACAGGGGCCATTTTGCTAAAGAGACAGACTTACATCTTATAGAAAGAATGACATACAGCTGTGTACTGGATCTGAACTGATATGAACCACTCAAATCGGAATGATCAACTATTTCAACAATATGTGCTTAGAATTAAAATGACTGGACATACTAAATACAATGATTTAAAAGGAACAGCAACAATAAAATGAGCGAAAGACAGGCAAATGGTACAATGTAATTAAAATAATTGAGGTAAAGATTCGATTGCTTCACAGAGTGTGATCATGATCAATGATAGATGGTGGTGTCATGTAATAATAAATAATTTATATGATACTTCAAAATTTATGCCTCCGTTATGAAAGATGCATTTCTCATTGTAGAGTGGCACCATGATTAATCAAGAAAACATTTTAATTCTCCTACGATCAGTTTATGAGATAAGCACTCACAATTTTAATACAGTCTTGTAATGGTATATACAACCTACTACAAAAGCAACACACTTTCCAATAAGCTTTTGCTTAAATTGAATCATTGTTTTGGCATCTTCATAACTAAGCTACAGAGAGTTCATCAGTCTTAAATAAATGACTTTGGTGTACATTTTGAAGACATATGCATGTGGCATGTACACATATTTGAGCTTGTTTCTAAACCTTCCAAGTTGCGGGTAAAAAAATAATTCCTGTTTTTTTATTGATTTCTGTAATAAGATGGGCTACTTAAGATTTCACATGAGCTGGCCCTATGGAAGAAGAAAGCAACATCAACGTCAGCAAGAACTTCAAATGGGTCAAAATAAAACCAGCAAAACAAAAGTGTAATATCTCAAATTGAAAGACAATATCTTTACCTCACATGTCTCATACATGTTTAGCAATCATTTATGTTATTATTAAACTTTATGCTGTACTGGAAAAATACAGGGAATAGAGATCTTGTAAAAGGCTGTACTATACTTTTTCTCCAATGAAAAAAAGAAAAGGCCATTATTTGGCTGGCCTCTAAAACTACACATTGAGCAAAAATGGCTAGCTATTTTATAAGGGAGATGTCTCACAATCCGGATCACTTTCACCCATACAAATGGGTGCAGTTGTACTAGAAGGTAGGCAGGAGGGAATCGCAGCCTTAACTGACCAGCAACCATGAATATGTGACTGAGGCGGTGAACCCACCTCATCACATCGTCAGAGAATTGATACCACTTCTGTATCATGGCTACTGTATTCATCATGATGCTCTGGAGATGCTCTTGATGGGGAATGTTGTAAAGTAACGTATTTACTCAGCCCCATGCCAGCAGTTGATGATCTAGGCGTTCCTAGGAGAGGTTCTGTTGGACAAACACTTGAATCCAGTAATGTGGTTCGTGTAGTCTCCTGCTAATAACAACCAAAAGATCAAAATTAAATAAAGAACTAACTTGTTTTGATAAGCTTTGACCAAGACCATGCAATTATTTTTACCTGAGCCAACACAGGGTCAGCATTAACTGACTGAGATCGACCCACATTTCTGTTTAAAAAGTTAAGTGACACAGAACACTTTCGACGACGCTCTGGGAGGGATATTTCAAGTTCTCCTGTATCTTCAATTTGAACAGAGGACAACGGAACATCTAAACAAGGAGATAACAACCGTGGGTTGTTGGCTAAAAATTCAACTATTTCGGATGCATGAGGTCGCTTTTTGTAGTCAGCATTCCAGCAAGATTTAATTAAACTTTCTCTGTAACCAAGAAATATGTCAGCAAATTTTAAGAAGCATAAAATTGATATTGTGTAGATTTTAGTAAATATAAATGTCCTGTTTACTCTTTGTCTTTTACTTACAATTGTGGTTTCACTCCAGATGGAATGGTAATTGTGTTTCCAGCCTTCACTGATTCTAATACTTGGATGTTACTGAGACCTTGGAATGGAAAGCTTCCAAATGTAATTGTTTCATAAAGAAGAACACCATAAGCCCAGACGTCTGAGGCAGGGGTGAACACTCCTAATGCTAAACTTTCAGGAGACATCCATCGTACAGGCAGCATTCCTAAAGGACATTTTTAATAAATTTAACAGTTATTACAAAACTTTTAAACTACTGTAAAAGAAATACTTTTTTGTTTTATGTTCTCCACCTTTTCTATTAAATTTGTAGTAGTCATTTTCAAACATTGGTCTTGTCATACCAAAATCTCCCAACTTAACTACTCTTGATACATTTACCAGACAGTTCCTTGATGCCACATCTCTGAAATAATTTGATATGTTACAAATAAACTCAAAATAATTTCTGAAGAGAAAAATTTTACTCTAGACACTAACCGATGAACATATTTCAATTCAGCCAAGTAGCTCAGAGCGCGAGCAACATCTAGAGCCATTGATGTCAATCTTTTGTTGGACACTTCATCAGATTCCTCTGATACCTTCTCATACACTAAATGACGACGTGCCAAAAGGTAAGTTTTCAGATCACCTAAGTAAGCATAAAAATAGGGAACCATTAAGATTGTCTATAAACATAGATTGATAAATATTCATTATGGAAATTAAATTACCATACAACATGAACTCCATGACAGTATAGACTGGCTCAATCTTGGTACAAACTCCAATCAACTTCACCACATTCTTATGATCAAGTCGTTTCATAACTTCAGCTTCACTTAGGAAGTCTAGTTTTTCCTCCATTGTAGAGCCAATTTTCAAAGTCTTGACAGCCACTGCAATCTAAAGAGGTATGTGTCATTATGTTCATTTACTTACAAAATTCTAGGGAAACAAATTTAATTAATCTACACCTACCCATCCCTTGTCATCAATTTTTGTTTCACCTCCATATACTGTTCCAAAAGCACCCTCACCCAATTTTCTATTTACTACCACAAACTCACGGGGTATTTCCCATTTATCTAAACATGCTATGTTAGAGGGGGAGAGCAGATCAATTCCAAGAGATCTCATGTACTTCTGAGTAATTTGCACCTTTTGATCGTAACTGCAAAAAAGGCAAAGATAAATAAAATGCATAAGGAAATTGAACATTTTATAGGTGCATGCTATGAAAATTTATAAAATATAATATGCTTACCGTCTCTTCATAATGATGAATGCAACAATTAAAAGGGTTCCCAGAAGACCAAAGCCAGCTACGTTTGCAATTGCAATTGCCACCTCACAATTTACATTGAGTGCATTTGCAAAACCGGCAAGCACACATTGTGGTAATGTTTCTTTTCCATCCAACGGAACAGAGCCATCAGGTGTCAACCAAACGATTGCTGATTTATTTAGTTCAAGCCGTCCGCCACCTTCAGCTACAGATGTATTTGGGAAATAGGTCCCAACAGTATAAGTTTTATTGTTAAGCCACTGAACAACTTGGAGCACTGATGATCTCGAAGGGCCACTTTTAAAATTAATTCTTCCTGACACTCCATTAAAATCGGTTGCACTAATTATTTCAACGTATCGCCTGAGAAGAAACACAATTATTATTGAAGTAGTCCAAAAATTGCAAGGTATGAGAAGATCAAACAATTCATTCTCCTACTTCACAGTTGTCTCGTTGTGCAAAGTGACAAGATGAGATTGATTCTCTTTCATGAGGGCGTCAAGAGCAAAAGCATAAGTCCACACAGCATCATATGCAAAGCCTGCATAGTTGTGAGTCTCTATTTTATTACGTTCACACTCTTCCTTGTACTTCTCTTTCCACTGTCCAACAGACATTTTTTCTTGCATTGTTTCATTATCATCTGCATAGTATGTGTGCGTTAAAGCTAAATGTCCATTAATTGCCTATTTAATTTTGAGAGAAATCATAACATAAGTTTTAAATTTATTTCCATATTTCATAAACTAAGAAGCTTGCCTAGTCTCTTTCACTTACTTCAATCATTTGTCCAGTACTGCAATTTACAAGTTCACTGCTGTTATTGAAAGAACTGATGTCATACCAATGAGGGGACAGCCACAATGGTAGAAACCATACATATCCATGCTTGGATGTCATATCAAGGTGGTAAGCAGCACACATGAGTGATCGAGCAGCATCATCATTTACATCACCAATAAGAATTCGTGCATTTTTACTCTTTAGCTCCTTTAAATACTAATAAAAAATTGTGCCACACGTTAAATAAAAATCATAATTGAAAAGGAAAATCCCATAATCTAAAGGTATACATAAAGATTAGATTTTTAAATTAAAAATATGTATAAGTGGTACCTTGGGCATGGCTGTGCTGTCACGATTACGAGGGAATTTTCTATTTGCAATATACTGAATACCATGTGTTTGCATTAGGTCTTGTAAATGTGACAAGTACTCTGTATATCTTTGACCATCTTCAGTCAGAGATGCAACTTGTGTCCAGCCTATTTGTTGAAATAGTTGTAGGTATACATTTCTAAAGTAATAAAATGAGAGTTATGTATTACATTTGTGACAAACTTTAGACATATTTCCCTTAAAAATATATAAAATGATCAAATAATTTATTTTGGGACAACCTACTTGTATTGGTTGTTTTCACCAATTGTACGATAGAAATATGGATATTTACTACGGTCTGAGAAACTTGATCCTTCAGCACTATAGCTAATAACAACTGTTCGATACAGCTTGGATACTCCAGCCAGAGGTTCAACTGAATCGGAGCATGCAGGGCCTGCAAGGCAAGAAATTGATAGTATGGAAAACATTTTTTTTGTTACACAAAGAGAGCAAATAGACCAAGAATCCTACCTAAAACTCCAACAAGTTTTGGGTACATGTCAAGGTATATATAGTCAATAAATGTTTTCATAACTACATCTGCACGGCATTGGCCATCTGCCACAAGAAGTCTCAGTTTGTAGTCTCGTAGTATATCTTTATTGTTATTGATGGCTTCCCTTGCCATTCGAGCAGCTGCAATAAAAGTAAAAAAAAAAAAAATATTTCATCAGAAAAGAATTTAGTGATGTAAGCTCACTTTTTGCTTTTAAAAAAAAAGTGAAGTGAAGATAGTGATATTACCTATAACAATTCCTCTTGCTGAGTAGATATGGCCACTTAAAGGAAAAATTCCTCCAATATATAAGACATCTTTGTTGTCATTACTCCAGACCCAGTCTTTCCATTTTTCCTTATTCTCTCGAAGCCACTCACAAGCAACTTTTTCATCACTAAGAGATCCGGCTTCCTGACTTCGTTGTACAAGATTATGGTAATCAGCATGGTCAAATTGCACCTTGCGAATAGACTGGAAAAGAAAAGGGCATTTTTTTTGTAAAGAATGAGACAGTGGACATAAAAGTACAATACTCAGAAAACAAAATATATCAGTTGAAAGGCAAACCTCATAAGCTGGAGGAGCAGCTTCTTTTAGTTTGTTCCATGCTAACTTCAAAAGGCGCTGCAAATCATACTTGCACCCAACTATTTTTGAAGACATCATCTCTTCACAAGGTGGAAAGGTAACAATTGAGTACAGCATATCACCAGGAATCGTCAACTCAGATGGAGACCAGCCAAGAAGCACAATTTCCTTGTCTACTCCTTTAAATTTGTATCTCTTAGCAATTTCAGTTGTTAGGTTCCCAAGATGTGGCCCGACCCAGATTACTTCAACAAATAGTTGCAGTTCCTCAATATGATGTTTAACAAAACCTGTCATGTCTAGAAAAAAACAGTAAATTCACAAAAATGAGAAAATTCAAATGGAGAAGAACACAATAAATTTCCGTAATCATACAAACTTACCAGAATAGCTTGTAAAGAGAGTTGCACAGTTTTGACTCAGCTTGCAACGGCTCGGCGTGTACCGTCCATTTTCACAGAATTCTTCCGTGCAGTAAAATCCTTTGTCGTCTCTCAAGACCTTGTCAATGTTAAAGAAATCAAAGTCGTGTGAACTGAGGGAAAATCTCTCAGCAGTGCCAGGGCTGTTAAACGATTTCCAGGTGAGATCACTGAGCTCACCGCGACCATCTCGCGGGACAAACCAAGCAAATCTCCCTGGGTTGGTGACAGGGCCAGCCTCAAGGACGTTCATCGAGTGCTCTGACCACCACTGGGCAAGGCTGTCGTCCGGGCCCGTCCAAACTTCCAAGTTGACCATGCTGCGCGGCGACCTACGTCCGAAAGGAAACAGTCATCAGCAATCATCATCCCTGCTGAACGGCACTGCCCCGTGAGGTCCTTCACTTTTTGAAAAATTAATGTACACCCCCCAATAAAAGTCAGAAAAAATAGACAAGAATAAAATAGAAATCGTTTTTAAAAAATCAGAAAAAAATCAAGGAAATTCAAGGGAAGCAAATGGATGCACGCTTGACTCTAAAGTGACACCCCTCGCGCTGCCCTCAGTAAACGAAGAGCACGAGGGTCAGACACGCACCGCGCATCCTCGCCGAGGTCCGCGCCGCCGATGCGGTTCACCACCCGGGTCGTGTTGAAGCCGCTGTCCTCCACGTAGACGACCTTGACGGCGTCGTAGCCCAGCACCTCCAGCAGGAAGGTGCGGAACACGTGCGTGATGAGGCGGTGCGTGAGGCGACGGCGCGACGTCTCCAGGCGCAGGTCGGTCGGCTCGCCGCCCACCAGCAGGAAGCGCGGAGGGTTCTCCTCTGCAAAACATTCGGAAATGAAGTGTAAGGACCGTAACACAACCTACGTTTCATTTTACATGTGGAGGGATGAGGCAAGCACTTTTTCATATGGCACTTCCACTTTGAACCAAAGGTTGTAAGAAAAAGTGCTTGGCGGGGGCCGGGACAAATGCATCCCCGTATGTTTTCCTGATGGGTTAACGTGTTCACCCAAAAGAGGCTCTGATTAGGGATCGTTCAGAAAGTACGTAAATTACGGGTGCAGGGCGCCTGCGAGACTCGGGGTAGGCCACCCCGCACAACACGCACGCACTGCAGGCAAGGTGTTGCCTACCTGCCAGGCGCTCCAGAGAGCGTGCCTGGTGATGCTGCACTTGTCTTCTGAGGTTCGCGAACGGCGAATGACTAGCGTGCTTTCTGGACGATCCCTTACCTTAACACCGGACCTCAAGTGGTGGTGAGGTTTTCATACCGCAGGTTGCACATAGCCGTACTGCGTTTAAAATAAGCATATGTGCACCTTCTTAAGAAGTACGTCTTGCACCTCGAGGCGGACTCTTACCCGGGTAGTCTGTGAGGCATCGCTCGGCCAGGACCGGAGAGGGCCCCAAGGCGGGCCCCAGGACCAGGAGGAGCACGACGGAGGCCAGCGCCAGGACGGGACCCACCAGGGTGGGCGGGCGAGCGTACGGCATCGGTGGGCCTGAGTCTGGGCGTCGACCTGGGGAAAGACATGACGGGAAGACTATTAAAACAAATGGAAACGAAAATCAGTCCGCACGAACCCTCAAAGAGAGGCTTTAATAGATTTTATTTGAAAAAGCCAGGGAACGCTACAAAACATGTCTGGACGCGTCTCGAGATGGGGAGTTAGGACACGTGTTGTAAAACAACGTGGCGCCTGTCAGTCGCTCACAAATCGCGTGGCGGACGGACATTTTTGACCATTTCTCCTGGAATTGGCCAAGGCGGCAAACGCGTTTCAACTTTTGCGTTGCATTTGAATCATCTGTGTATACGGAAGCGCTCCCTCCCCCCGCGGTGGGCGCCGGGCGCGCCGGGTTCATGCAAGCGCTGCAAGCGTCCCTCGGGCGGGGGCGGCGCGACCAGACGGCTGGGTAAACGCTGCGGTGGCCGCACAGCTCGGGGGAAAGAAAATCAGTTTGTCGAGACAGCGAAAGGAAGAGGGAGAGAGGGGGCGAGAGGGAGCGAGAGGGAGCGAGCGAGAGGGAGACCAGAAGTCATACTCACTGCTGTTGGTGGCTTGGGTCACGGCATCATTCTTCCGGACCCTCGACGGGCGTCTGCACCTCGGCCGTCTTGCACCTATGAGAAACAGAGACCGAGAAATACTGTTATAGAGCGTTTAGACTAGCGCTATTCTCTGGCATTGTTATGGACACAGTGCGGTGTATAAAGGGTCACGGGGGACGGGGGCGCTCGGGACGCAGGAGCCTCATCGCGATGCAAAGGGAGCCATCGCCGACTGCAGAGTACAAACAAAAGGAGTGGACACCAGAGTGCCGGCGCAGCGAGCGCAGGCCAGGCACCCCAAACTTCAGGGGCTGAGTCAGGATCTCGCCGCCGCGCGCCCCACCCGGCACCAGGAGAGTCTAATCTCGTTGAAATGACCTTCTACTTTGCTGTGCTGGCGGCGCTTCTCGATCTGAGCTGACGGAACTATTTACGGTGTTGATGTACCTGATGCCCCCCCCTGGTCCGGACCTACAGAGAGCGACCCACTCGCTAGAGGAATGCCGCGCTAGTCGCAGCTTCAGCCTCATAGCTTTGTCTGCAGCGGCCTCTGTAAATCAGCCTCACGACGCACCGCCCCGCCGCGCTCCACCACCCCTGCTGACTCCCTCTGGCTGAGCCGTGCACTTGGCGTAACACCCCCCGGCGCGGGTGGAAAAGGAGCAGGCAGAGTTATGTATTCGAGTGGGTTGAAACGGAGACAGAGAGAACGCGAGCAAGAGAGAGAGAGAGAGAGAGAGAGTTTTGAGTTTTTAACAAGGATTTATTGGGGGGATTCTAGTTACAATTATGGGCCAAATGATGGTTAAGTTTTGATGTTACAATGAGCATGCAGTACTTATTGTTTGTGTCTAACAAGAGTAAAATTTAGAATGC
>NW_026267241.1:128368-129384 GCF_000697945.3 Frankliniella occidentalis
CTCTGTCTCTCTCTCTCTCTCTCTCTCTCTCTCTCTCTCTCTCTCTCTCTCTCTCTCTCTCTCTCTCTCTCTCTCTCTCTCTCTCTCTCTCTCTCAGTTTCTCTCTGTGTCTCTCTTTGTCTCTCTCTCTCTCCCCGTCCCTCTCCCTCCCTCTATCTCCCCCTCTTTCCCTCCCTATCCTCTGCCGGCCCCCGGGCTGAATATATAATTAGCATCAGGTGATTCCGCACTGGCCGCCGCCGGCCGCCACCCGCCGGGCGCCCCAGCGTAAACAGGCCGGTGCGTCTAGGCCACACACACCAACAGCACCACCACACCGCCGCCGCCGCCACCTGCTCTGGGGCGTCGCGACGCACTGCGATGCAGCGTCGCGACGCGTACCCGCCGCCGCTCGACCCGCCGCCCCCGGCACCCGGCACGCCAGCTACAATAGCAAAGCGAGGCCGCATTAATATACACGCCCCCAAGACCCACCCCGCCACGCCCCGCCCTACCCGGCGAGTGCCGCCCCGGGGTACCGCCGCCACCGGCTGCCACGCTCGCGCGCACGCGGAAGGCAGGCCGCCGGCAGCATGCAGATTGGCAATTAGCCGATGCGGACAACACCTGGTATGACCTGTGTGCGTGGTGCTGCTCTTGCCTGCGGCCCGGAGCAGTATGCAATGCAGTGCAGCCGAGCGAGAGCGCAGCAGCAGCAGCACGCCTGCTCCTGCTCGCAGAAGGATTGTGACGAAGTTATGATGAGAGTTGTTGCAAGGTGAGGACGGGGCTGAGGGTCCTCCTCTCTGGCAAGGGTCTGCTGCCGAGCCTGACGCAGCAATATGTCAAACTTTGGATGAGCTGTCCCGGCGCCGCCGCTGCACTACTGGCATCTTAACCCCCCCCCCATTTTCCTTCTCCTCTGTACTGTATAAACGCCCCAAACATACAACACGGTAAGATGGATTCAGAGTTCACAAGATGCGAGCGTGATTTTCACGCCGCTAGCGTGAAAAGAGTTGTTTTGGTTAGCAGTT
>NW_026267241.1:130039-132825 GCF_000697945.3 Frankliniella occidentalis
CTAAGAAGCGATCGTGAAGAACGCAAATTCGATAGTTTTGGAATAATTTTGAGTGAAAGTTGTCGCAAATCCAGCCTCAATAGACTGCTAGATTTTACCACCTACCTGTTCATTCAACATTGTTGAATTGATACGTCAGTCCGGCCTAAAGTCAATTTCTCGGCGTAGGCGCCCGACACGCCGAAAGGAACATAAGCAGCAATACACGGCCAGGGGGAGGGGGGAGACGAAATCACGTTAAGGCCGAAAATATAACACAGGGACGTCGGGCGTCGCGGAAATCTAAATACGCAACTGAGGAAGAGAAGGGGTGTCACGGGTGGGGAGGGAGTGGGGTCGTGCCGCAGAAGTCGTGCGCCGCCCACGCCTACAGTCAACATTTTCATACAAAAAAAAAAGCTTCCATCACTAAAATAAACAACGATGTGCAAGCAATAGTCTGCAGACCGTTGAGGACAAAGGGGTCTCATCGTCTCTCTCTATGACTTCTTACCCGTTTTAGATTGTTTGTGAATGAGGGAGAGGTTCAAAACAGGAAAAAAGACCTTGTCTATCGGAAATAAGATCAGAATTAATCTTGAGAATGATAAATGTCTCTGAGAAAACATGAAGAAAACAAAGGTTTCAATGCTCTGCAAAAAAACTGAAAGTCTTACAGTTTGTACTGAGAAACTAAAAGGTTCTACAGTTTAAACTGCACAACTGCATAGGGCTAGGTTGACAGTTCAAACTGTTGAACAACACAGTTTTGGTGTTTAAACTGTCATCTTGTTATACAGTTAGATTCGCACAGTGGCGGATTGGTTAATTATTGAACAGTATATATGCCCGAAGACCTGCCAACAATCGTGTTTTCGTCAAGAATTGCAATTACTTCAGTAAACTCACCTAACAGGGCCTCCAACAGTGTACATAGGTGACACACGACACACTCATCCCTTTTTTCCCTCTATCTGGCGCACGCGCCCCGCGGCACCGTTTCACTGTATTTTTTTCTCTCGGTTTTTCCTGTTGTCGCAGCAAGAGGTCTGTGGTAAAGGAGGGTCCTTTACGCATTTACTCACACTGCAAAATGCTTGCAAAGAACAGGTTCGTATTGCAAACTATTTTCTTTGCAGCTTGCAAAGAATTTTCAAGCATTGTAATACGAACTTGTTCTTCGCAAGTTTGCAAACTATTTCTTTGCAATGCAAACACATTGTTTGCAAGGATTCCGACAGCTTGCAAAGAACTTCTTTGCGTTACGAACTAATTCTTTGCAATACAACGCTCGTAAAGTCTTTGCAACGTTGCAAAGAATATAGTTTGCAAGCATTTTACAGTGCACGAGGAATTTTCCGGGGAGAGAATCGTGCGTGCGGAAAAGTCAGTTGTAATGCGGAAAAAATATATGCACTGTTGAAGAATTTAACATATTAATTACCAATTTGAAACATACAATACACTGGAAAAACAAAGGTAATGCCTT
Organism: Frankliniella occidentalis; assembly: GCF_000697945.3. Classification (NCBI taxonomy): domain Eukaryota; kingdom Metazoa; phylum Arthropoda; class Insecta; order Thysanoptera; family Thripidae; genus Frankliniella; species Frankliniella occidentalis. The sequence goes on from NW_026267241.1 coordinate 131,508, forward strand.
TCTAGGGGTGTTAAATTTAATGTCTTTGCAAAGGCACAAAAGTGTCGAAATACATTGAATTTTAATACCTTTGGGCAGTTTTAATGCCTTTGCAGGGATGCTAATTCTTAATATCATTTGTAAAGGTATTAAAACCCTTCGAAGTCATACCTTTATTTTTTCAGTGTACAGGCCAAGAAAAATAATTATCTAAACCTTACGAATAAAATTGTACGTATTAGAATAATCAATAATGCAATCATGAATATTGCAATAATGTGGAGATTTTTATCCGTCTTACAGCCTGTTTGTCGGTATGTGACGCTTGCACAAATTGCACGGTAAGAGAGTGTAAACGCCGAGCCGCCTCTACTACTATGTCGCGTAGTGTGCGTCGAGATTAGACAGCTTATCAGAGGAATTCAGAGGTGAGCAGCGGCGCGGCGTGAATACCGAAACAAGTCGAGATTATTACGCTACCCAGCCGAAAATTCCGGTTACGGTTACGGCCAGAATTTACGGTTACGGCCGTAATTTTGTACGGTTACGGTCAAAATTTACGATTACGGCCGTAATTTGCTCCGGTTACGGTTAAAATTTACGATTACGATCGTAACCGTAGTCCGATTACGGTTTACACTTACGGTTACGAGTAAGCTTACGAATACGACCGTAACCGTAGCCCGGTTACGGTCAGCAGTTTACGGTTACGAGTAATGTAAACGATTACGATCGTAACCGTAAAATATCAAACTTTAAAACGTCGTAGCGCTTAAACTAAGCTTCGCAGGGAGAAACGGTTAAGGGTATCGCAAGGGAAACACAAGTCAAACCTATGTGTGGAGTTTGGAAAGAGTCGATTTTTCAACCCCTGGCTATCTTGAGAACTGTTAGAGATACGGCAACGAAAACACCACCATTGTGCTTGGCGTCAAAAGTTTACATGGGCGACATGTGCTCTGGTCTCATGGGGGCTTTGAGTCACTGCCGATACATCGTCACCACCGTAACCGGAACGTTCTTACCGTAACCGGGCTGACTAACCGTAATCGTATCCGGAACAGTAAACGTAATCGTAACCGGAACTTTAATCGTAACCGTAACCGGAAATGGGTCCAATTTACGAGTGTAGCCGTAACCGTATCCGTAACCGTAGCCGTAACCGGAATTTTCGGCTGGGTAGTTTGCAACGACTTTGCAACTATTTCCTCAATGCTGGTTGTTGTAACGTTTTTTTTAAAGAGCACACACACACAAAAGCCGGAGGGAGACACACACAGAGAGAGAGAGAGAGAGAGAGAGAGAGAGAGAGAGAGAGAGAGAGAGAGAGAGAGAGAGA
>NW_026267241.1:132875-136216 GCF_000697945.3 Frankliniella occidentalis
GGGGGGGAGTTCTACGCACACGTCTCACTCGTTTAATTAAGCGGCTCACTCAGACCGAACTGCACCGAGTACGAGTTCTCTCTCTCTCTCTCTTTCTTTCTTTCTCTCTCTCTCTCTCTCTCACACAGACACACACACACACTCCATCTCCGTCCCCTCCTCTCTGTCTGTCTGTCCCGTACGCACATAATTGCCCCCTTTCTTATCAATTCCACAACCCGAAAAAAAAAAAAAAAGACTTTGTCTCGACAACAAAGTATTTTTATTTTTCCTTGAAGTAATAATTACTCTGGAAACCCAAGTGTGTACTTGAATTCAGAATATTCTGCATACCTACATGTATGCAGAATATTCTGTGTACTTGTCAAGTTCACAGAATATTGTGTGTACTTGGTCAAGTACACACTAAAACATCCATACATTTTTGCAGGAGACTTAGTGTGTGTGTACTTGACCAAGTACACAGAATATTCTGCATTCAAGTATACACTTGGGTTTCCAGAGTAGTCAGAGACTCATGGTAAGGTGTTTTCGGAGACCCGATACTTTGGCATGGGCTATATACCCTTTTTGACTCATGTCAGGGCATATGGGAGGGTCAATAAGTTGGGCACTTTCCTCATATACAACCGCTCTCAACAACTGACAGGGCGCGCCACACAAGAACAGGCGACAACCCCCTCGGTGCAGGAAATGGTAGGGCGGGGAGAGTGTTTGGGCAACAGGTAGAGCGGCCACCTCGCTGCGACGTCTGGTATGGTCTGGTATTGTATGGAGACTCGACAGACGTCAGACAACCACCTGCCCGTCACTGCCGTGCGTCGCCCGCCGGCGGTGCCCACGATATCGTGCCGCATATGTGGCGGGGTGGTGAACGAGAAACAGCCTTTTGGTGGTTGGTAAAAAACCTTGGAAATCGGCGGAGAGCATCAGGTATTGCATATAGTTTTGTATGACAGTTAAAATAGTTCTTTTTCAAGTAAACAGTTGAAAGCCGTGTTTTATACCGTTTAAGGTACTGCAGCCGACCAGATGTAACCAGCCATCCGGACGGCTCTCTGCACTTTCACTCTTGCAGGCGAGGCATACAGATTACTCTTCGACGGGGCCCCCGAGGCCACCTGGCTAAGCTACGCGGTGCAGTGCACTGTCGCGTCTAGCCGGGAGGGAGAGCGGGGGGAGGGGGTCGTCTGAAATGGAAAACTGCGCGAGGCAGGCGATTAGGGATGAGGCAACGGGTGCGGATTTATCATCGTCTTTTTTAAGCACAGCTTCTTCCGAACGTTTCAGTTGACTGCCATTCCCAGACGTGCACAATTTCACCTAGTTACCGTTATTGTCGTCATTGCGTTTAGTTCAATCAAAATAACGTTGAAATAAATTATTGACCCCCCGCCCCCCCTCCGCCCCCCTCTCTCATTCTTTCTTGCCATGCCATCGGGTTCTGCGATCCAATCTGCTCTCCGAGCGGGTGTGCTCACTGTGAAAAATAGTAGGAAGGTTTACACGGGTTTACGGGAAAATTCTCCTTGACGCAACTTGTAAAATTCCAATTTGTAATCGGAAAAATACATGCAGTAATACTATCGACTTAAACAATCCATCCATTGGCAAATGAAAATGTGCTCTCGTAAATTTACAACTTCAATTATAATTCGGGTGTGCACATTTTTTGTAAATTTATGATGATATTTTTCATAGTGCCTGTTTACCCGATTTACACGATCATTTATAAAGAAGTGCGAGCAGATAAACACATTTAAGTGTTTTTGATATCATTCGCTTGCACTACACAATAAACCCGGTTTTTTTTTTCGAGTTTACGAACATTTGAGCCGTGCGCAGGTGCGGCCAGCGCACGGGTATCAGGCTGACGCTGCAGCTTCTGAGAATTCTCATTATCATTTTTCTTCCCTCTTCGTTTGACTACTACACTTTCACGGCACACACACTCCTAACATAACGTCACCGAAGGCCTCGCCCCGCGACTTTTGAGTGGAAATGTACGCAGCGTGTATCCTTACGGCGCGACGGCCAATCAGACAGACCGGCCCGAGAGCGGGCAACTTGGGGGAAAGAGAGGGAGTAGGAGGTGGAAAAAGGGCAGTGGGGGAGAGGGGAAAGGAGGGGCGGTGGAGGGGGGGGACCTCTTCGCGCCAGGCAGACGTCAAGGACGCGGCATCTCATCGCCCGGACCAGCACCCGGTGCTACGGGCTGTGGCCACGCAGCGTGAACCGCACATATATGGCCACGACCGGCCAGGACCCGCACGTAACGTCGTAACACCTCTCTCTCTCTCACTCGCTCTCACTCCATTCACTCTCAGCAGCCGACTAGTGACATTTCGTAATAGGACGACAAACGTCTCTTTACCACCACATCGTAATGCCTATGTACGGATTTTGTTCCGAGAATACAGCCATACGTTTTTCTGCAGCAAGCTTACTGACTAGTCTCTTTTTAGGTATGCTGTTTGTGCTAGAAAAGTACACGGAAGAAAGTTTCTGGTCTAGCAAAAACTTATTTGTTCCAGGTTCGAGTAAATTGCTGAAGGAACAAAATAAGCGCAAAAGAATATCAGGTCAGGGTCAAATATGAACAAGAATTGTCACCATCGTTATAATTTTGCTGTACAGTATTGCTGAAAACTAGCACAAGCACATTTTCATATTTCATAGAGCTGCGGTTCAAAGGTAGACATTCGGGGCCAGGCGGGAACACGTACGGAACTGTGCGCAATGAGTTGCCCCATATGTTTAGTCTTGATGGATTTAGTCTAGGTGAAGCTAGTGAAGCAGCTGAAGCCGCCCCGTCGTTTGTTTTGAGTAAACTGATGGGTTAGAGCTGGTTGCAGCCAATCAGATTACCCAAAACAAATGACGGGGGCTTCAGATTCACACTAAATCCATCATATAGATATCTTTAGGTCCTTAAGGTATCGTCTGCTAAAAACAAGATGCCAAGCAAGAGAATGCGAACCGAGTTCGCACCAGGCGGACACGGACACTCTTCGTCCACTACAAGCGGAGAGGGCGACCGAATGGGATGCGGCGCGGTGAAATGCGATCCGGACCAGACGACACTCTCCCGCCCCGCCTCGCTTCCTCCCACCTGTCAGCGGGGGAGCTCCCTCCTCCTCTGCCGTGTCTACGCCACACAATCCTCAGATGCGGTGCGCCGCTGACCAGCTAGCATATGACTTTCCCCGGGTTAAAAACAAGTCCTAATTTTTCGAGAAAAAAGGGAATTTTTTTCAAAACTCCTATAATTTGAGGAAAATACCTAAAATATCCAAAGTGGAACGTTAATCGGAAATCTTTTCTTTATGAAAAGGATGGCA
>NW_026267241.1:137763-143550 GCF_000697945.3 Frankliniella occidentalis
TAGAGACAGCCACTGAGGACTGTCTAAAAAAATAGTGGGAATTTTCCTCATTAGTAGATAAGGCATCCTCAAAATCTGAGTAGTTTTCTCCACACTAGAGGGAGTTTTAAAAAGTTTCCCCTTTTCCCCTTAAGAACTCATACGTTGCCGCACGGTGCATCACACCGGCAGGACCGGCACCGTGTTATTGTTGCTGTTGTGGACACAGCGTGGGGCGGAGCCAGCCCGTCATATAATCCCATATCCGCTGCGACAGCCGCCCACGCGTCGTCAGATGCACTCAGCCAACTTGACGGACGGCTGCATCAGCGCACGTGCAGGACCCCTATAACTTGACTAAATTTTTCGTTCTATCGTTCACTTTTACGTAAGGTTTCTTGTCCGGTAACGTAACGAACGTAACGTTACAGCAAATGGAACAGAACTTATTTTATTATCATCTCAGTAGCCAAGAGTTATTCCATAGCATCATACATAATTGATTTAATGAGCCGCAGAAACCGGTCCCCATGCACCGCGAAAAGACAGCAAAAATAATCCCTAAACTGTGTAACGCAATGGTTGTAATCAAGTGACGTTAACATTGACGGCATTTTAAGTTCGTTCGGCGAACTCGTAAGGTAGAACATTGGGTAGAAGAAGATAATCCGTTAAGTTAAGAGGAGTCCCACCGCACGGAGCGCCTGCGGACGACTGGATAGGCAACCGCTCGCAGCCCGCACTGCCGTGCACAGCGGGGCGGCCTACCCCGGCGCCTCGCAGGCTGACGCAGCAAGTGGAAAAGGTCGAATTTTGCATTTTTAAAAAGAAGGCCATATATTACGTACTGCTGGAACAGCTAGGCACGCGGGGGCTTTGCGCCACTCTTGGACCAACGAACGTCACTCAAGCGAGCAGCGGTTTCAAACGTACCATTTGAGTGCTTCTTCGTGAGGCTTGCTGACTGAGAGTGCGAGCTAGACAACATATTGAACAATTGTTACTTTAGTATTACCTACTATATTTTAAGTCGAGAGTTAAGTGTGTCGAGTGTGTTAATTTTGAAAATGAAGCTCAAAAGTCATCTGGACTTTTCCTTTTTACCACTTTGAAGCTCGCGCGGCGCCACCAGAGGCGGGGTCCAGCCGCTCAGGTCCAGTTAGCCCATAGCAGACGAGAGAGAGAGAGAGAGAGAAGCAGACGGCCGGACTCGACCATATCTTCAACTTCGACGGACAATAATTGGCCGCGATTGAAAGCCCTGACCCTGGTAGGCGGCCTGTCCCGGCCAGAGCCGACCGTGACTCGCCCCTGATACGGACAGCAAGCTCTTCTAACCCCTGCCCTGCCCCCACTCTAAGTTCCTTACAAAGAGTAGTCTTCATATTACGAAGAATTGAGTTTGGAACGTGTACGAAGGATCTGGAACCACAACCACTATATTACAAACGGATTTTCTTCGTATTACAAAGAGCACCAGTTTGTATACAGAGGCGTGCCCTTCGTATTACAAAGCCGAGCCCTTCGTAATACAAAGGATTTGTTTGTATTAAGAAGGTTCCACATCCTTTGTACGTGACAAAAACTTACAGTGCCTCGACCACCCCGCACAGGAGCCTGACGCACGGGGCCGACTCTGGCCCACCCCTTTCACCTTTCACCAGCCTACTCGTCAATGCCGACCCTCCCCTCTGCCGAGAGTATAATGATTGCTAATAAGCCTCTCCCCATCCCCCTCCCCCACGCCAGAGATAAGGCTGAACGACTGGGGGCTGAGGGGAGGATGGTGGTGGGGTGGGGCATTGGGGGAGGTAGCAGAGAGACAAACGCGCCCAGCACGCAGCCCAGCGCTCGTCTCCCCCGCCTTTCTCTTTCAAGGCATTTCTGCGCATTTTCAGACCACGTGCCGACCTTCCATCACCACCCTCCTCTCTCTCTATCCCCCCCCCTCCCTCTCTCTCTCTCTCTCTCCTTCTCTCCCTCTCGCTCTCGCTGTACCCTTCTCTCTCGCACGCCGGTGCTTTAAATGGAATAACGCTGGGAAGCCTTGTCTTGCCACCACGCCACCCCGACTCGACGGCGACGAGGCTCCTTTGCGCCGTTTGTAAACTTCTCTATTTGTTGACTCTCGGCTTTGTAGCGACCGCGCCGAGAAGACTCGCCCAGCTCCCAGTTACGTGCGAACACACGTGCAAAACTTTGCACACGTGTAAGGTTGTAGCGGTACACACGGCACCCGCTCGCTCGCACCGAGTGCTGGCGCCCGGTCCCTGTGCACGTGTGTTAAGTTGTAGTACACTTGCTCGCTGAGAGCTGGCGCCCGGGAGGCAGGCGGTGGCCCTGGCCGGGGCGCCACTCAGGCCAAATAACAACGACAATAAGCCTCGGCATCCCGCTCAGCCCGGGCGTTCCTTTTTATTTCGCTATTTGCGAACTTATTGCAAAAGCAGCTGTTTGCAGTCGAGTCGAGTACCGACGCGGGGTATCGCACAGGACCGTTGTAAGCACGTTGAGTTTTGTTTTCGTTATAAAAGCCCACAAGAATGCTATGGTCGGCGATGGTACACATTTGAACCCCCTGCACGACCTCTAAATTAATTCGCACAGGCCTGAAGCTGGTGTTTTAAAAACTGCATGTACACATACATTTAGAAATAAAACGGATCTATTGACATGTCCGCCCCAAACCAAAATACCTTACTATGCGGATTTTAATTTTTTTCGAAAACTGTATCGAAGTGGAATGGTTTTGCTTTCGCTTTTCCCACCGAGAGAAGTGGACTCCACGGCCCCCCCTCTACAGTTGGCCACCCTACTCCGCTCCCCCGACAGAGACAAACTTAGCGACCCGTTTGATGTCGTCTGGTCGAGCAGCTGAGTTGAGTGGCGCTGGTTGGGGCTCCACCCGGCGGTCACCCCCTCTCTCTCAAACCTTGCGGTGGTGACGGCCGTGCCGTGGTTGGTCATCTCACAGCCGTAGACTTTTCAAACAAGCTCGCTCTAACTATCGTGCTTTTCCGTCTGTCTCTTTATTCTCCTGACATTAATTATGATTGCAAAAATGATAAGGTGGAGTGAGTGAGAGACAGAGACGAGGGGGACGGGGCAGTGCGGGGGAGGCCTAACCAGAGGTGCGCCTCACATTAATTAATTGACCGCCATCGTGGGCCTCATTAACATATGACGCTCAGACAGTCGAGGCACGCAATAAAAATCAAAAAAAGGAAAATATGCCTTCCGTCCGACAGGCGCGTTTGGCCGAGCAGATGGACACGGACAGTCGGGGGGCTCATCCAGTCTTTTGCGGGCACTGTGAAATATATTTTCGTAAGCAATGACGTTTATTCATAATTTTGAAAATAATATTGTTTTCACTGGTAAAAGAAGTGAGCATAATTTAAACACCAACGTGTGCAAGTTATGCACCCAGAAAAATGGTTTCTTGATTCAAGTGGACGCTGACATGAGATGAAATTCACCCTTGAAACAAGCCAATTTCGTCTTTGGAGTAAGATTTTTCTCTTATTCGAAAGAAAATATCAGCTTGCATCAAGAGTAAATTTGATCTTGTGTCAGCGTGCACTTGAAACAAGGAAAAATTTACTTGAAACCTATGCTTGAAACAAGAAACGATTTTTCTGCGTTTGATTTTAAACATGACATGGTGACATGGTGTTTAACTTAAGTTGCACACTTGCGTGGTGTACACATTTTAAACGTTTTGTAAACGTTTAAATTCTGCGCACTTGGACACACACAAGTCTAGGTATCACATGGTGTGCAGCTGCTATTAGCGCTGCTACACTTTTCGGGAGTGTCGAGGTGTCGCACGGGTCCAGGTCTGGGGAGAGGTGAGGAGGGGACCCGTGCGCCCGCCGAGTCGAGGATAGGCAAACCCGCCCACACCTGCGTCTTCTCTGAATCACCCGGTACAAAAGAAATTTCTTTGTTAAAAGAGAAAAATTTCCTTATTATTTTTAGACGATCCAGTCTATACCAGCAGGTTTGGCGCACGGGGGAGCGGTGCGTTAGGGAGTCGTCCGCACTTCCCCCCGCCGGCCAACAATCACTACTGTGCGCTAGGCCACGCCCCATCCAGGCGCTCCCAGCCCCACAAACAATATACACACAACACTCCTCCAAGCCTGGCCTGAAGGTGGCCCAGGCCAGGGCGCAGGCGCAGGGCCGCCGAGGCCTCGACTCCAACGACGAGCGCCTCTAGTTGCTCGGTCTAGCGCTCGTCCAAAGCGAGGGCGATCACCACGTCGCCACTCACTCGCCCAACAACTACCTGGTCTCGCAAGGGAACTCATAAGAAGTGTTAGTCCCCCAATTTTGTTCCGCTTGCTTGGGGGTTTTGTGAGGGTCAGTGTCAGCAAAGACGGACGACAACAACGCACAAGGCCGTGAATCTCAGAACAAAGAGTCGTAACTACTCTTGTTCTAGAAGAGTCGTAACTACACTCAGAAAACCGATTGTTCAACTCAACGAAATTTAGTGTTGAGAAAACCAACGAAATTTTGATTCCGTCGACCAAATTTCAATCGTGTTGATTGGATAATTTAGTCAGGTCGATATAAAGTAATCAGTTTGACAATATTTTTGGTTGGGCTGATTACATTTAATTGTAAAAGCTTGATTAAACGTTTCGTTGGTTTTAGGGAGTAAAGTTTGTTTCCTTCAATACGAATTTTGTCATACGAACTAATAGCTTCTCTCGGTGTACTCTTGTTCTAGAAAGCAATAACGTATTTAAGGGGGCTTTTATCTCCCAAAATGCATTTTTGGTACATTTGTCAATAAAATTAGTTTCTGAGCCACTGTAGGTGTAGGGGTGGAACCTGAGGGTATATTTCTCAACACAAGGTATAGCTTAGCACATTCACAACATCAGAATGCCATGAACTTTACTTTAAAGAGGTCCCAAGGGTGTACTTCTATTTTTATAGGATATCTTCTTTTTAAGTTTACGCGCAGGATTTCTCCGGAGAAAGTAGTGATAATAAAAAACTGGTCAATAGCTTTGAAGTAAAGTTCATGGCATTCTGATGTTGTGAATGTGTTAAGCTATACCTTGTGTTGAGAAATATACCCTCAGGTTCCATCCCTTCACCTACAGTGGCTCAGAAACTAATTTTATTGACAAATGTACCAAAAATGCATTTTGGGAGATAAAAGCCCCCTTAATTAGTAAAAATAATTCTGTATTAGATTTTCTTTTATTCGGATCGTCTATTTGTTAACGCGCAGTGTTAACGTTTTTTTCAAGGAAACGATTTCCTGCACGGTAAAGACAATATTGACATATGTCTCATTTTTTGAGGAAAAGGGGAAAACTTTGAGGACCTCCCATATTTGAGGAAAACTCCTCGGATCTCGCCTCAGATTTTGAGGGACCTCCTCAAAAATTGAGGCAAAATCACACATTTTTTGAGGAGACTTCCTCTAAATCTGAGGAGTTTTTGTCAAATCAGGGGAGTTCCTCAAAGTTTCCCCTATTTCCTCAAAAAATGAGACATTGTTTTTACCGTGTGGGTGTTCCTCCGTGAAATACCAGAACTTTTTCTAAAAACCGTCGCAGCTCTCATGAGGATTTCAAACCGACCACCGAACGGCTTGAAAACCAGGACGTCGTCATCTTCACCGTGAGAGAGACAGATCGACCACCGCCACCGTCGCTCTCCCGCACTTTACTTTGCTAGCTCGTGCGCCACTAGCGAGCGCTCTCGCCAGACAAAACTAATGACAGAGCGGTAGTCAAAATAACTCTCGGTGCATGACGGCGGCGAGTGCGCTGCGTGTGGCGG
>NW_026267241.1:153965-155086 GCF_000697945.3 Frankliniella occidentalis
AGCAGCCGGGGACCCGGGTAGCTAGGCAGCCGCAACAGAGCCAAGGGGGAAACGGCGCCGGGGGGAAGGGGAAGGGCTGGTCCAGAACCCCAACATCACCCCCTCTTCTTTTCGAGCGGCTGCGTCACGGGTCCGATGTAGGAGGCCAGCCCTTCGGAGTGGTACGTCCGCGGTCGCGCCCGCGGCTTGGCGGGGTCCCGGATGCGCACGATGCCAAGGCCCCGTCCACCAGCAGTCGAGTTTCGGGGTGCGCCCGACCTGGCGCCGCCGCTCGTGGAGGATGCTGTGCAGCTGGGACTGCAGCCACCGCGGCGGCAGCGCGGGTGTCTCCGGCGGTCTGCAGCACCGCGTCCCACGTCCAGCCTGCGGGGAGCCTGCTTGATTGGTGCGGCGTTACCTGTGTCGATGCTGTGCTCGACCGCCGTGCAATGGTCGATCTCCCCAGAGCAGGGGAACACGGGGGAGCAGGCGTCCAGGAGGATTTGGAGAGGTTCTGGGAGCCGTCTGGGGCGTCGGCGGCCGTCGCGGCGCGCACATCGCCGAGCGTGGACGCATGGAGCTGGGTCAGGCACTTCCTGAGCAGAGCCCCCCACCTCCTGGCGCTGGTGCGGCGTCAGGCGCTCCGGGCAGGCGCCTAGGATGTCCCGGGGGCTCTGGGAGCTGCCCTGCTGCCGAAGAGGACGGCGCCGATGGCGCCGTTGCTGCGCGCACGTCTCCAAGGGCCGTAACGTGTAGCTTGGTGAGGCACTTCCCCCTCCGCACCAGGAAAGGGGTGGCGCGCAGGTTGCGCACGAGCAGGACGAGGTGGCCGTTGTCGTCGAGCAGGAGGGGACTCGTGATGTCAAGACCTGGAGGGACATTGTCGAGAAGTGGCACACAGGTCGTACGGCTCACCCGGACAGTCTCAGACATGTCTGCGGCGAAGGCCATGGGCGGGAGGATGTCGGCCGGCGTGATGGTGCTCGCGTCGGTCTTCGGGCGCACCGCCCCCAACTTCGGGCGCACCGCCCCCAGGCCGAAGCCATCCGATGACTTCGGGCGAACCGCCCCCAGGCCGAAGCCTTCCTGATGACTTCGGGCGAACCGCCCCCAGGCCGAAGCCTTCCTGATGGCTTCGGGCG
>NW_026267241.1:155136-156546 GCF_000697945.3 Frankliniella occidentalis
AGAGTGTCCCGCAGACTTGGCTGAGCGACGCGATGCACGACGTCAACATGGGGCCGAGCTGTGCGGGAGAGCGAGACGGGCGGACACACGACCCTCGCACTTACTCACTCCCAACCTCCCAACCAACTCAAACTCCCTCGCACCGACTGACTTCACCGGAGGAATTCAAGTGTGTGAATGTCACACACGGGTAGGTGTGCAAAGGTGTCACACCTTTACTCCCTTAGGTGTACAAATAGGCAATCACACATCTACAAGTGTGCGACATTTACACACTTTCGAGTTTAGAAAGATTTGCTCCTACTGCAAAAAAACGCTATGTAGCATTATACCGCATTATAAGGTGGCTTGCCTACTTTCAGGGGTTTTGTGGCAATTCTGATGCATAAGGCTCACTCTCATCTCGTTACCGGTTTTTATTGCAGCCCTTCTTTGTTATCAATACCCCAAGGAGCGATTATATAAGCTCTGACAGCGATTGTTGTTTTTTTTGGGGTGTGTGTTTTTTTGCGTGTGTGCCTGTGTTATTACTGAACGACCCGAGCAAACCAAAGCCACGCAACTGCCGTCGTCTGCTGGACCGAGTGGTGAATTCCGTTAGGACAGGCAACGGTGTGTATATTGCGTTAGGTGTCGGCGTGCCCGAACGAAGGGGGAGGTTAGGTCGGGAAGCCTTGCCGCGGCAAACCGATTGGAGAGGGGAGGGCACGAGGAGGCCTGCCCCAGGCGGCAAGGGTCGGGGGTAACTCACACACACACACGCACATACACACACACTTGTCTTTGTTGTTGCAGCGCTGCAACGGACCACCCAAGCAGTGCATGACTGTCGCACACTTTTCCAATAAAATTTGTACCCTTGTGTCCTCAAGTGTACGAATGGAAATTCACATACCTGTACGCAAGTGTGCAACACTCACACCTATAAGGGTGAGGAATTCACCCTCTTACAAATGTGCAACACATTCACACAATTGAATTCCCAGAGTGTTGTTGTTGTTGTTGAGCAGCACGCGCTTCCACTGTCCGTGTCGCCAGCGCCACGCACAAGTGCGCCGAGTGCGCGCGGGGAATGCGCCCCGGAGCCGTGAGCCGAGGAGGAGTGGTTGACGGAAACCACTTACGTACCGGGGCGACCTGACGAGCAGCGGGGCGCAGCGGCGCGGCATGCGAAAAATGCCGTTCCTCCCATCGCATCCAGGGCGTCCGTCCAGGGGTACCGGGGGGTGTCGGCGGCTTCCGCCGCTGCTGGACCGTCGTCCTCGTCGTCGTCCCCGCTACTCATTATACCGCCTGTTATTACTGGAGCCGCATGTGACGGCCGCGCACAAACAAGATGATTGCGCTGGTCCGGTGTGCAGCAGTTGTGGGTACGCGCGAGGTGAAGAGGAGGGGGAGAGAGAAAGGGGG
>NW_026267241.1:164216-165904 GCF_000697945.3 Frankliniella occidentalis
AGCAGCCGGGGACCCGGGTAGCTAGGCAGCCGCAACAGAGCCAAGGGGGAAACGGCGCCGGGGGGAAGGGGAAGGGCTGGTCCAGAACCCCAACACTATTGCCTGCTGCTTGCGGACAACTTATCTACATTCCACAGCTCAGGGAACAGGAGTACACTCTAAATGTAAAAGAACTATTTTTTCCATAACGAGGGAACAGATTTACAAGTTACAAAATTGTTTCGTTAGAGAGGAAAAATTTCAATTCTGTTCTATCCTCATGGACAAACTTGTTTCCTGTTCCGTGGGCAAGACATTTGTCCCAGCGAGTGGACGTTTAAATCCGTCCCCTTTTTCGCAACAAATTTGTTTCCAAGGAGGGGACAATTTGTTCAAGGAACATTTTGTCCCTTCTAATGACACAATTTGTCTTAAAAATGACACGTTTTTGTCCATCGATCTCTTGTGGACAAACATTTTGTTGCTAGTTTAAGGTACAGAAAAAAGTTCCTTTACATTTAGAGTGTACACTGTTATTCGGCAGGGTAGAGGCCTCCCCCGTTTTGGGCTGTATTTAAATCGGTACCGATTGAACGAATACGTATTCGTTTGCAAAGAACCAGATGTTGTTTCAGACCTTTTTAGGAATCACCTATAATCGACCACATGGTTGCTACGACCTGCGGCCTGAGCTAAGCAGGGTGGAAAAATCGACCAAGACATCATGTCAATTTTTTTACCGCTAGATTATGGGGTTAAAAAAATTGCGAACACGCAAATCGTGGGAATAACCGATCGAAATTCCAATAATCGAGCCTTTTCGCTGACTCTGTTGAACAGTTTCTTATTCGCCCAATTGCTCAATTGTCGTGAAATAGAGCCCTTAGAAGTCCTACGGACGGACCTACGGGCGCCGGGGTCGTGACCTGCCTGGTCTTCCCATGGATGGCGCTTGTTAGGGAGGGGGTGATAATAGGAGGGCGCAACAGGGGCGGGTACAACGCGAAGAGGTGGTGAAAACGACTCATCAACATACCTAAACCCGACCGCTCAGGCACCGCGGAGAATGATGGCGATCTGCAACAGACGAATAACAAAAAGGGAGGTCAGTTTTTTTTGTTTTTGTTTTTTTGTGGTTTTTTTGTCAGCGCGAGGTGAGCGAGAGACACAGGAAGAGACATATAAAAAAGCCATCACACGAAAGCTGCATGGCTATTTCACAAAGTCGCCGAGACCGCCGTGAATCAAGCTGCACAATCAAATTTAGCGACTGCACTCTTTTGCAGCTCGCACAGCGCCGCAGAGGACGCCAAATGCGATATGCGAGCGCGAGTTGCCGTCAGACCAGTCGCGGTGTCGCGGTTTTATGTGAAAAGGGGGAGGGGGAGCAGGAAATCTACAATCTAACAATGGTTGAAAGTCTAATTTTGTAAAATTGTATATGGAAGATTGGGTTGGGTGTCACAAAATTAAAATTTGCAAAACTGTAAATTTTTAGAACGACCTCAATAATTATTGCTCTTTTATCTTTTACCACGTGCAGTTATTTTGCAAAAGCGCGTCCTCGTGGAGGATTATTTTTTTTTGTTATTGCCTCGTAAAGTTTTATATATGCGGCGTAAAGCAGAATTGCCAGAGTATACGCGAAATGCATCCAGCAGTAGCAGCGGCGGTGGCGACGGCGGGCGCGTGAGAAGGACAAGGGGGGG
>NW_026267241.1:165954-169807 GCF_000697945.3 Frankliniella occidentalis
CACCCTCCCCGCCACCACTGCGCCCCGCCCCGCTTCACTGGCTGCGGAATGCCGTGGGAGTGGACCCTTGCCATTATTTTCCCACAGCTCCTCTCCCTCCGCCCGCCCGGCGGCCCCAGCAGCAGCAGCAGCAGCAGCACGACTCACTAAGGTCCACGGCTCGCCTCGTATTACCCAGCGCCTTACTGTATTGCCCGGACCACTCATACAAGAGGCAGCGAGCGAGAGGTAAGCGCGAGGTATAGGCCGTCGTCAACATCGTGGAGATGGGCTTGCTTAATCGCCCCTCAAGGCTCTACCACACGCCCAACGCGCACGTTGGCCACCACGAGACCCAACCGCGTCGACAAGAAAGACGTCCGCGAGGCGCACCCGACAAAAAAAGAATGCATGCAGGTGTTGCGGGTTTGCTTTACTCTGTCCACCAGTAAGCGGGCATATGGCGCCTGCGGCCATATTGAGTATGCAAACCCGCAACACCGGGGATCGTTTTCAAAGATGCACCCGGTACTCTGTACTTGATCCTAGAAGTGCAAATACCTTGGTACAAGTGATACACACTTGAAAAGTCTATTGTACATGATGCAAGATTTTATTTGAGGGTGTCTGCGGATATTGTAAGAGGGCCGCTGGCTGCTCGCGGAGTCTGCTGCGCCACGGAGGTATGCACATCTCAGCAAAGGTGCACTGAGTGGTGGGGGCGGCGCCCGCACCGCGACCGCTCGGCTGCCGGCGGTGCCGCCCCTGACCCCCCTCACCATGCTTCGCCGGCTAATACGCCATTGCTCCGGTACACAAGGCGAACTCCCCCGCCCGACTCCACTCTCTTCTTGGTCAGCCCGGGCGTTCGTTGACACCAAAGCCCCACCGCCGGCCGGCCCGCCCATAACCACACTCTCCCTCCCCCTCCTTCCCCTCCTCACCCCTTCCCCCCCTCCCCCCACCCCGCCGGTACGCGGTCGTGCATACCTCCGGGAGAGGAAGGGGCAGCAGTACGTACTGCGGCATTGAGCAGCAGAGAGACGCTCAATAGGGTACCTCGAAAAACACTTTTTTTCGAATCTGACATCGGCTCGGGTGGATAAATGTTCTATCCAGTAACACTATTAACGGTGTGAAATATTATTTTGATCGGATAAAATCTTCAGCCTCCACAGCGGCCTCAAAGTTTAGCACGGAGCTCTTATGGGAAAAAAGGTTAAAAACTGAAATTTTTTACGTGAGGGTTCCAGTTGAAAATTTCGCTATTTTAATTAGTAGAAATGGAATCTACGCGTAAAAACGCTTCCGGAGATGTGCTCCTTCATGTCATATGTACCCAGCTTGTATGACCAAAATTTGCAATTTTGACGCAAAATCAGCTTTTTTGACAGGGCCTTGGTCATAACGGACGGGTACTCATATGACAAGTGGCACATCTCTGGATACGTTTTTATGCGTAGATTGCATTTTTAAAAATTAAAACAGCGAATTATATGACAGGAACCCTCCAATGTAAGATTTCAGTTTTTACGCTTTTTTCCCATAAGAGCTCCATGCTAAACTTTGAGGCCGCTGTGGAGGCTGAAGATTTTATCCGATCGAAATAATATTTTAGACCGTTAATAGTGTTACTGGATAGAACATTTATCCACCCGAGCCGAAATCAGATTCGAAAAACGGTGTTTTTCGAGGTACCCTAACGCTCAACGCGGCCCCGGTTACACTAGGTCAGTGCCGCCAGACGGGCTGGCGGTGCAGTGTAAGCGCGCCCGCGGTCCTAAAGCGTCTAGGCGGCGGGACGGCGGGACCCAGCCCCGGGGAGAAGGGGGCAAGGGGGAGGCGTCAGAGCTGCTTCATCACAGAGTGTCTCACACCGGCGCCCACGATCCATGGCCAAGACAGAGGGCACCAGACAAGCCGCCGCACGCGTGGGGTATACAGTGGTGCGGGGTCGGACTTCTGTGCCAAAAAAATATCTACATGGTGGGCGCCGCCCCACCCGGTCGCAGAGGTGCTACGACAAACGCGTACTTATGGAAACATCTTTCCCCTCATCAGCAAGCAGGCAGCGACACTTGGTCGCGCTTCACTTCAACTTCAACAAGGGTTATCCTTCACAACTTCCACTTCAATGAGGGTTTACGACTGCTGCTCTTCGTTCATAGCCAATAGCTTAATTTTTTACTGCACAGGTGAGAAAGTATGCATCCCCGGTCGGTAAGCAAAGGCTATAATTATAATTGTAAACATTTTATTTTCCCCGGGTAGGACAGTGGCGGGCGTGGTGCTTGCACCGGCGGCGCAGAGCGACTCCCATCGCCCGCGATCCTATCGCGCAAACAGACTCGGCGGAAGAGATTCCATTCAGCCGAACGGTTTGAACTCAACTCCCCCGGGGCGCAGCAGCAGCAGCAGACGGGGCAAACAGCTCGAACGGACGGGCGGGCGTACCGACGGACGGACAGACGGACCGACGGACGGAAAGGCACGCCGCCGCCGTGACAAGCCGCCCGCCCGGGGCAACACATGCAAAAGGAACGAACGAACGGGATTGATGATGGCCGGGGGTCCCGGGCCCTGGTCCCACCGGCCCCCGGCGCGCGTGCGGTAGGTCGCGAACCTGTTCCGAGCGAGCGCGTCCAGAGCCCGGCGGACCGTGGTGCCCGTCAGCCGAAGGGACAGCGCCGCGCATCAGCCCGGCCCGGCCCCGCCAAGCGCCCCGACGCGACACTCTCACTTTCCTCCCTCTTGCACCTGCACGGCGGGGCAGCCGGTGCAGCGCAGCGCGGGCTCGTAAGCTGCGCCTCTGGCTCTGCCGCGAAAGGTATGCAGCTCAAAGGTCCGTGCCAACGACCTGCAGGGCGCCGGTGCGCGGCGTAGCGTGGCGACGGCAGCAGCAGCACCGACCAGGGCCGGCGGCCGGCCAAGGCCTTTCCTGTAGGGGCCCATAAGCAAGTTGGATCATCTCCTCTTGCACTCATGTCTATAGTTCTGGAAGGAAAACGTTTGAAAGGGCTTAAGGAATGCATTGACTTAACTGAACGGTCCTGTATCTCGTCCTTTATGGTATACGTCACCAATCATACCGGGTGTCCGGAACAATACGCGGCAGCCCGATGGGTGGCCTACGCACTGGCTCGCAGGCGCTGGGGGCGAGGGGGGAGCGGTTGGAGGTGGCGGGAGGCTGCCGGTCCCCTCCACCGCTCGGCCGCTAGAGCGCGCGCTAGAGTCACTCTCGCAGGGAGTAGCGTGGTGGGAACGGGCGGCAACTTGCGAAGGGGTGGGGGTGGGGTAAGGCAATGCTCCGAACACTGACGAACGGAGGAGGGGGGGAGGAAAGTTAGGGTGAACACGCGAGGGGTGTGCTGCAGTTCCGCAAAGGGGTGCTTCGCGGTTCCGCGAGGGGTACTTCGCGGTTCCGCGAGGGGTACTTCGCGGTGCCACAAGGGTGCGTCGCGGACCCGCGAGGGGTGCTCCGCCGGCCGCGAGGGTGCGTCGTGGGCCGCGAGGGTGCGTCGCGGATCCGCGGGGGGTGCTCCGCGAATCCGCGAGGGGTGGCTCGCGGTCCCGCGAGGCGCGGGGCCGCGAGGGTACGTCGCGGATCCGCGGGGGATGAGTCCAAGTCCTGCCGCGGGTCCTCGCGCCCCCAGGAGCACCCCCGCGAAACTGCGGGGTAGCTCGCGGATGCGCGAGGTTCATGCGCCCCACCCCTTCGCAAGTTGCCGCCCGTTCCCACCACGCTACTCCCTGCGAGGGTGACTCTAGCGCGCTCTAGCGGCCGAGCGGTGGAGGGGACCGGCAGCCTCCCGCCACCTCCAACCGCTCCCCCCTCGCCCCCAGCGCCTGCGAGCCAGTGCGTAGGCCACCCATC
>NW_026267241.1:176836-178873 GCF_000697945.3 Frankliniella occidentalis
GGCGGGCCGGGGGTGGGCCGCGGGGTTGCAAGCCTAAAGTCTATTGTATACTAGTGTCAGCCACACTCGTCGCGGGCGTCACCTGGTCGATAATACCTCTTGGCCAGTTTCCCGACAGCTGTCACGACACGTGGCCCCGCCGCCGCCGCGGAGGGGGGGGGGTGTCACAGAGTGATAAAAGTGAGTCGCGGAGTGATAAAAGCCTACCAGCCGCCGCGGCCAGGACACGACAAAGTTGCACGGAGAGAGAGAGAGAGGGGGGGGGGGTGCAATGAGGCATGCACGCGAGCCAGCGAGCCGGCAATATGCGCCATTGACGAGTGGTTGTGGCGAGGAGTTATTGCGCGCACGCTCTCTAGCGCATCGAAAGTTTCAGGTGATGAAGTTTGCAAAAGCTCCATGGGCAAATTTAGAAGGGCGAGGAAAATCCGAAGGGTTGAGTGTCGATTCTGCACTCGACTGTTCTAGCAGGGTGTTCCTAGCCCCACCCAATTGCCATCGACCACACTCGGAGCTACTCGGCTATAGTCAACCCTACAATAAAGTTAACTGCTAAGGTGAAGTCGTATGCGTACTCATGTCAGCAGTATATACTTTAAGATTTTAAGATCAAGTAAAAATCAGGAAAACACAACAGAATTTTGTTTTATGGGAAAGAAATGCATAAATTTTCTTGGCGCTGCTAGCTTGTACCATAATTGCAGGGGAGAAGTCTTTTTTCAGCCTCTACGATTTCAGTGACGGAACAGGGTTTACTCATTTTTTAGCAACACTGTACAATTTTTTTAACTGCTCTCTAGTCTGTATATCTCTGTATGGCAGTTATGCGTATTGACAGTTTGCACAGCCTTTTCTGCAAACCAATGAATGACGCAAGTTCGTCCTGTTATCTGTTTTGAATGAACACGATTATTGTTTTATTTTAGTAACGGATCACGGTCTTCATTGTGAATGCGTGGCCCCATGGTCCCAATGATGAAGAACAACAGCGTTATTGGAGCCAAGTCTTGTAAGGAACACATCTCACCATATCGTACCACTTTTGGTCCTGAACTGACATTCTGTCAACAGTCTGTATCGTTTTGAATGAGCTTAAAAAGAAATGCTTCGTAAAATGAAGAAAGTCTTCGCAACAAAATACAAAGATGAGAATTATTTTTCCAAACCTTGCAGAGAATTTTGTTCGCAAGCAGTGCTCTCCTACAGAGCCCCTATATAAACCTGCAAAGCGACTAGAGACCATTGGGCAGGGGAACTATATGGCCCCTCGTACCGCTGCCAAGAGCATTGATTTGGCCTCCATCGGATGGGATGCGAGAGGAGCACGACACCACACGAACACCATCCAGCCGGGCGCGGAGCCACGCGCACGAGAGGGGTGGCGCCTCAGTAAGAAAGTGACCGCAAAGCCAGAGCTAGGGAGTAAGACAGGCAGAGTAGGGAAGAAAGAGAGGGAGAGACAGAGACAGAGGGAGAGATGAAGAGATTGCTGTGGGCGAAACTTTACTGGCGGAAGTTAGGAGGAGCGAGCTGCCCCTCCAGTGGACGAGGGAAAACGCAGGGACAGAGGCAGCCATCAACCAATTTTGGTCCTCACAGCGATGTGAATGTTGCTTAACCATTATTATATGAGTAGCGTCACTGAAAATGCTAGAGTCACGCTAGGACAGCGAGATTGGTGACACAAATGTCGTTCTACCGAGAGCAAGATTATTTTACAAACTCAATTTGAATCAGAATTTACGGCCCTCATACCTAGTGCGAGTGAGCCTTCTCCCTTCAATTAGGTGAGGTGAGGGAAATCCTACTACTTCAGAAGGTGAATTCTGTCCACATGACTCAAATAGGGCGACCCTTATAGTCATAGCTCTGACTAGGCGAGGTAGAATGTCTCACTCTATTTGAGCTCGACACCTCACTCAAAGGTTGGCATTGGTGTTACACAATTTTGCAATGTGGCTACTAAACTTACCAATCGATTATGGACACAATTTTGTACTGATACGTTTGTAGAATGTGGTCGTCCGCACGATACTT
>NW_026267241.1:178923-179422 GCF_000697945.3 Frankliniella occidentalis
AAAATCGCATGAGCAAAGTAAATGGAGATTGGCGATAAATGAATTAATGATTAGCCGTTAACGGCCGGAGGCAGGGAAAAGGATATTAAGGTAACATGAATGGAGAGAAGCGAACGGTGAGTGAATCAGCGCGGAGTGAGTGGGCGCGGAGTGCGAGAAGGAGTTGGATGAGAGAGCCGAGTGATGAGGATGAGTGAGTGCGGCTCGCTAATGAATCGCACTTACACACACGCGCGCGCGCGCGCACACACACACACACATTTATGACAACTTCCGTACTAACAACACCCCCGGAGCCGCCTGCTCAAGACTTTTCTCGCCAGTCCCGCACACACATGCGCCGACACACAGCCACAGACACGCGGGTTGCGCGCGCGTTTCGCATGCCAATTAGAGGAAACAAAAGGTGATTAGGGTGATAAACGGCGAATAAAACCAACGACGAGGAGCCGGGCCATCCCGTCCGTTTGGGCGGGAGAGCTCACGCGAGCAGGGGGGG
>NW_026267241.1:188427-189126 GCF_000697945.3 Frankliniella occidentalis
TGCTGATGAGGCCACTTCAACAGGTGACGCCGCGATGTAGGCAATCGGCAATCCCACGCCCCACGGGAGCGACAGCAAACATGTAGTCACATATTTGCTCAGCCTGGAGAAGGCAAACGGGGAATATTTACATTTACAGAGCGTGGATCACGCTGTTCAATATCAAGATTGCAGGGTAATTACTACACACTGATCAACTAAGTGTTCGGCAGCCACAACAGATGCGGTCAGGGACACGCCGGAAAAACCACCTGCCGCCTGCCATACAAACTTACTGTACGTTTGGTGTACTTCGGTTGATTGATTGTTTTCTGACGGTGCATGCAGTCTTTGTACGGGGCTGATAAACCGCTTGCATACCGCCGCGGCGCTCCCCGTGGTGGGGCCTCATAGGGGGGAAGTCCACCTGACCCACACGCGTCGCACCGTCGTCACAACATGCAAATAATACAAAGCGAGTGTGGAGTCGCGACCACCAAACACGCTGGGCAGCCGAGCTGAGGACCCGGCGCCACACACAAGCCCGGCAAAGGCCCGTCCGCCTCGCCTAGGTCAAGGCCCTGCTGCCGGTCCCACCACGGTCCCACTCGGCCCGCCCGCGGCCCTGCCCGACTAGCCTGCGAGCCGGAGCCTCTTTCATTTTTGCATAAGGCTGTGTATTTTCCGATTGACCGAGTCGAGTCCCCGTGCCAGCCTGGC